>NC_041385.1:732917015-732939340 GCF_002162155.2 Triticum dicoccoides
GGGGGGGGGAGGGGGGGAATCAAGGCATTGCTTCTTGGCTGCGCGGAGGCATGTGCATGGCACGAGCCAATGATTTGGCTAGCCATTTGAGTTAACTGAAAATATCTCCAGAGTAAAGAAAATGAATGTTTGCACCTGAAAAGTTAATTAAAGGGGTAATTATCCTTTTGCCCTCAGTGGTGTCCATGTGCTCAGTTTTGCCCTCAGATGCAAATTGTCCTCAGTTTTGCCCCTAGTCCGTGCACAGCAACTACGACGAGGCCAAACGGCCATATTTGAGTCCATTCCGTCCGCCGGCGTTAGTAGATGTGGGTCCGGAGCTTACACGTGGGACCGCGTGGACGTGGGTCCGGAGCTGACATGTAGGCCCCTGCAACTAAATCCCCAAATCATTCTAGCTCACACCCATCCACCCGGCCGGCTGTCGTGCGCCGCCGCCGCCGCCACCTGCGCCGCGGCCAGCACCTGCCCCGCCACCAGCTGCACGCCCTGCTCCGCCGCTACCTCCCTGCGCCTACGCTCCACGGCTCATTGTGACGCCCACCACCTTCCTGCGACGCCACGGGTGGGGCGCCCGCCACCTGCTCGACCCGCGGCGCGGCCTCCTTCTGTGCGCCCGGCCGGAGCGCTCAAAGGTGGGGGGCTGCTGGAGCTATTTGAACTAGGAGGAAGAACCCTGGGGCGAAATGGAGAGCAGCGGCGACCCCGGAGTATTTGGCGAGGCAGGCATCGGGCCGGAGATCCGCCGCGTCCACGACTAGGTTCCCGAGGGGTAAGTCTCGCCTCTTGTTTAGATTGAGCTTAGTTGTGCATTTGAACACTCGATTCGAGTAGGTTTGCCCAATTAGTGTGCTGATTGCGTCTCTGTTTTTCGCCGGTTAGGATGGAGTTGCGGTTTGCTTTCATGGTGCACATTAGAAGGGACCGGTACATGTTCGATGCAAAGGATAAGAAGAAATACCAAGGAGGTTTTGATTATCGGTTGCCAATGGCTAGTAATTGGAGTTTCAGACAATTTGGGGAGGTAATTTGTAGCCAATATCCTTGGGGTTTGCTTGATGAAGTGGTTTACAAATACTATGATGGGGGAAAGAATTGGGTGACAGTTAGTAATGATGAAGAGCTAGCTACCATGTTTGTTAGGCATAAAGAGAAAGATAATTTCCATGTGAGGCTGCAAGTTGATGTGCTTGAGCAGGCATTTGGACCTAGGATGGCGGGTGCAACATCTCGGGGAGAATCAAGTCGTCGTAATGGCATCTCTAGCCAGAACAGTTCAGTTGGTGCACGACGACGTGGTGGCTCGACAAGTGTGGGCAACAGCAGTAGGGTCCCCCTTGAAGTGGAGCCTGATGGCTACAATTCTGGGGTTGATGAAGAGAAGTTATATTCTGATGTTATTCAGAATTTACGACGGGCACCTAGGGCTGAAAACCAAGATGAGGCTCACAATGCAGTCCGTGTGGATGATGACGCGATGGGTGAGGACGAAGACCTTGCAGCTGTTCAATGGGACCCTTTGAACCCTCAAATGGAAGAAGGTACAGTTTTTGCATCCATGAATGAGTGTAGAAATGCACTTGTGACATACTGCATCAAGGTAGAACGTACTTTCAAAGTTGACAAGAGCGATCAAGTACGTTACAGAGTGCACTGTCCGACTGAGGGTTGTCCATGGAGGCTGCTTGCAGCTAAAATGCGGAATAGCACTAATGTTCAGGTCAAAGTGAATCCTTTTAAGCACACATGTCAGGAATCAACCCTTAGGAAGAATACAATCAGTAGAGCCAAGTCAAGATGGGTGGCAGAAGAAGTAAAAAAGTGGGTGAAAGAAAACCAGCAAGTGGGTCCAAAGGAATTGCAGAAGAACATCAAAGATAAGTTCAAGATAGATTTACCATACATGAGGTTGTTCAATGGTAAACAACATGCTATGGATTCTATTTATGGTAACTGGCAGGAAAGTTTTCAATTGTTGTATTCATTCAAAGGTGAAGTGGAGAGGACAAGCCCAGGTAGTATTGTAGATATTGATCACCACACCGTGGAGTACACATTCAGGGGAGTGACAAAGACCAAGGAATGTTTTAGAAGGGTTTTTGTCTGCTTTGAGGCTTGTCGCCGGGGTTTTTTGGCAGGCTGCAGGCCTTATTTGGCTATTGATGCCACTTTTCTCACAGGAAGGTTTAAAGGACAATTAGTAGCAGCTTGTGCAGTTGATGCACATAGTTTTGTATTTCCAGTTGCCTATGGTGTGCTAGAGACAGAGTCTGAGGAGAGCTGGACTTGGTTTTTGCATAATCTCCGCCGGGCTATTGCACATCCCAATGGGTTGGTCATTCATACAGATGCCTGCAAAGGTTTAGAAGTGGCCGTGGACAATGTGTTCCCTGGAGTAGAGCATAGGGAATGCATGCGTCACCTTGCTGCAAATTTCATGAAGAAATTCAAAGGAAAGGTGTATACCGACAATTTATGGCCAGCATCTTTGACATGCAGTGTGAAGAAGCACAACTACCACTTGAGGCAGTTATACATGAATCCCAAAGTGAAAGAATACTTGGAAACACACCACTCCAAGTTATGGGCCAGAAGCCAATTCAGTGAAGTGAGCAAAGTTGACTATGTGCACAATAATCTAGCAGAGTCTTTCAACTCAACGATCCGGAAACTAAAGGGTCATTATGTGGTGGATTTGCTTGACAGAATAAGGATAGAATACATGCAGAAATTTCATTATCGTGTAGGAATAGCCGAGGCAAAATTCATGGGCCACATTATCATCCCTGCCGTGATGAATGAACTGAAGCAGAAGACAACAGGCTTGGAAATGAACATGACGCTTTGCTCGGGTACCACAGCAGAGATATCATATTTGGATAAAGAGAAGAGGGAATGGAGATATCCAGTGGATTTAGAAGCTAGAACTTGCAGTTGTAGGCAATGGCAGATAACTGGGTTGCCATGCATTCATGCCTTGTTTTTCATCACTTCTCTCCTAGGTCCAGCAGGGAACATACAGCAGTATGTGCATGATTACTACTCTGTTGCAAGGTTCAAAGCCACATATGCTTATGCCTTGCCTGCTATGGAGGGAAAACAACAATGGGACATGGTGGACCCTGGATTCAAGCTTTGCGCTCCAGTTCTGAAGAGAGCAGCAGGTAGACCAAGGAAGAGTCGAATAAGACCTCGCAGCGAAGGAGCTGGACTTGGAGCGAGGAAGCGTAAGTGCACAAGATGTGGTGGGTCTGGTCATTTCGGTAAGTATTGTGATAACACAGTAGATCCAGCATTCGAAGAGAGTTTCGATGAAGGCTTCGATGAAAATGTTGGTCAGCAGCCGGTTGCCTCAACAGATGATGAAAATGTTGGTCAACAGCCGGTTGCCTCAACAGATGATGAAAATGATGGTCAACAGCCGGATTCAAGTGAGGCTCCAAATGGTAATCCAAGTGAGGCTCTAAATGGTGATCATGGTGATCCAAGTGAGGCTCCAAATGATGATCCAAGTGAGGCTCCAAATGGTGACCAACCTTCTGTTGTTGTGAGTTCTGCTAGGTATGTAAATCTTGCAAGGGTCAAATACTACTGTACATCTATCACTTGACACGATCTCATTACCGTTTATGTTTGGACCCTTTATGTTTTGCACAGCTCTATGGTAGGTTTGAAGAAGACGCGCAAGGTACCGACAACCAAGAGAAGAAGAGAAGAAACAATGAGCACAAGGTGCACGAGGAGCAAAGTGATGGCAAGAAGCTCAAGGAACAGACAGAAGCCCCAACGCTATCTATGAACAATTATGAAACATTATGAATAAGGAATGATGTTGTATTATGAAACATTTATCACTTGACATGTTGTATTTCTGTTGGATGATGTTGGACCTATGTTAGAAGTATGTTTGACATGATGTTTAAATATCTGTTGGATGATGTTTGAATGAGCACATGGTTTTTCCTTTTTTTGATTTTTTTGAATTTTATTTTGCTCATTTAAATTCTGGTCAAACCTAACTTTGACCAAGATTTAAGCAAGTCTAAAACATCAAAATGAAAAACTAAGCCTGGATACTTCTTAGTCAATCCAAAATGAAGTTGTGGTGAGGTTTTTGAAATTTTCATGAAAAATGTGCTAAAAAGAGGGGTCCAAAGGTAGGGTAAACGGCCTCATTTCTAAGCAAGGTTTTTTTCGACCTTATCTAAATCAGTCAAATAACTTTCCTACACATATATTCTATATGTACAGACTATATGCGCTGGTTTTTCCATTTTTTGATTTTTTTTAAATTTGTTTTGCTCATTTGAATTCTGGTCAAACTTAACTTTGACCAAGATTTAAACAAGTGTAAAACATCAAAATGAAAAACTAAGCCTGGATCCTTCTTAGTCACTCCAAAATGAAGCTGTGGTGAGTTTTTTGAAATTTTCATGTTCATTTCCCCAAAACACTTCTCTTCACTTCATACAAGAGAGTTTGAGATACTCGAGATATCATACAATACACATGAACTTATCATTTAAATGTATGTAAAGCTTGTTTATCAACTTAAATCGTTAGTATATGACATAAGAAGACTATGTGCGCAGGTTTTTCATTTTTCTGATTTTTATTTAATTTATTATGCTCATTTGAAATCTGGTCAAACATAGCTTTGACTGCTCCAAACCCCTCCCAAACCCCGCTAACCCTAGCGCTGAATAAGGACCGTTCATCTAACCCTAGCGGTGATCAAGGGCCGTCGATCTAACCCTTCTAGAAGGAATCTGCGGGGAGGAGGGGGCGATCTGCGAGATGCAATCTGATTGGCTGGGAGATTGTTTTTTTAACAAATATCGGGCGCGCCGGATGGACCGTTGGGCCGTCTCGTTGTCTGGGCCTGAGACTGCAGTAAATAGCCCGTCTCAGCCTTTCCAGGCCTTGCATGCATGGAGGCGGCTACGTGGGTTTGCGCATGCGCGGGAGGCGGCGACGTGCATGCATGCGAGTGAGGCGAGCGAGGCGCGCTAGGCGAGCTAGGCTAGCGAGGCGAGCTAGGTGGTTCAGGGCATCGGTTCACATGCACTGCCCGGTCAAAGATGCATCGTTTTCGTGCAAAAATTTAAGTGTGCAAAACGTAACGGATACACACACGCGTCCGGATTCACACACGCACCGTTCTCATCCTTTCTCTCTTCCTCTCCCACCCACAGGCCTATAAATGGGGTGCCTCTCTTCCTCTCCCACCCACAAGCCAGATCCGATCCTCTCCAACTTCAAACACCCAAGCGACCGAGCCCTCCCCAAGCGAGACCAAGTGAAGAAGATGCAGTTCAACGGGCCGACCTTCAGCCGTCCGCCTGTGGTACCGGAGCTGCGCTACCCACCGGGCGTGCTCGTGGAGAGGGAGCTCCATGTGTGGGCTATTTCAAGGTGGAGGGGTTCCGTCGAACTCACCCGCGCCTTCCTCAGAGCCGGCTATGCCCACCTCCCACGGGGCTCGCCGAGGATGTTCACCCTCAACGAGGTTCGTGACCGCGGCGGCATCCTCCTACTGCTCACGGTCACCTTCACCAACCCATTTGACGCGCGCGAGCTCCTCGGCCAAGTCTTTTGGTGCGGCTGCGAGGCCATATTCTTCACCGTCTACAACATCTACACCAACTACGAGCGCATCTTCCCCGCTCCAGGCCAGATGCACTCCCTTCCCTACGACGAGGAGGAGGAGGTGTGAAGATGAAGATGGTGTTGAAGGGGCGCGCGCGGCCAAGGTGGAAGAAGGAGGTCAAGATGAAGATGTTCAAGCCCGGAGTCAAGCTCGTCATGTTTGGTTTTTTATTTTGTTGCTTTTCTATGTCGTGTCGTGTCGTGTCATGTTTCATCATGTGTCCGTGAACTGTCCGTGAACTTATCTAAGTTGTAATGGTACGGTGTGTTCCATCTTATTATGTGTGTTAAAAAATGTCCGTGCCCAAACTTATCATTTCTTCCCTAAACAAGTCATGAAGTTCGAGAACTTGTGGTTTTCGGAGGGGGTGAGAAGCCCTCTGTTTCATTCAAACAAAAAGTCATGAACTAACATGCAAATTTATTCCCTTTAAATCCTAAACCAAGTGCCACTCTAACCCTAAACCAAGTGCCACTCTGACCAAAATCATGTGGTAGTGCAACATACATTTTCAACCTTCCAACCCTCCAAAATTTAAGTGCAAAACAAAGGAAAACCACTCTCACGCGTGTGCAACATTCACGGTCTCACTATTTTTTTTTTAAAAAAAAATTCACAGTCTCACTATGTATACCTTCTTTCCCTACCCATGTCAAAGTCTTGCCATCTGTCCTAGCGGTTACCAGCGTAGCCCTAAACACCACAAACCCACGCGGTCCTGGGTTCGAGTCCCCAGGCGCACCAATTTTTTGTGCATTTTCCACCCTTCATTTTTTAGACATATTATGTTTTTCTCAATGTAATGCCCTTAAAAAATGTTCATTTATTTTGGCACCTGGCGTAAACCTCTACCAGAGCTGAGGCACATTTTTCATGACATTTTGGTCTTTGATTTAAATCACGGTGTATTTGAATTGGATTAATTAACAGCTCCAAAAAATTTCTAACATTAATTGTTTGGCTCCGAAATAATTCAATTAGCTTCCACAAAAAGTTTCAGCATTATGATTTACTGCCTAAATTAAATCAGAATAGAAAACAGAAAAATACGCAAGAAAACCCCTGAATGGGCCTAATTGGATGCAGTTGGCCCATTAGTCTAGCCTGCACTTGGCTCTACGCTCTGAATTTGGCCCAAGAGCAACCTTTGTTTGGACAGAAAGGCAGAGCAGAGAGCTGCATTTCATTGATCAAAAGTTTCTGAATTCCTAATTTCTTCTCTTTTTTTCCAACATATTTAAATGTTGGTCACTTCTTCTCTTTTTGTTTCAACATTTAAACAACTTTAACCAACATTTAAACTAGGTGAATTTCTCAAACAATTTCAAGATTACAAATTCCTTCATAATTCATGCCTTTCCATACATTTTCAACATTACAACCAGTGCGATTACCATACCTACAAATGCCCAAAAGTATTTGCAAATGGGTATTGGTAGTGCTTGATCTTCAAGCTTCCTAACCTTTTTCTTCAACATCCTAAGCTCAATAGCTAGCTCTCTGTCAGTGCGTGCTTCGCCATCGATCTCTTCTTCCGGAGCTCGTGGTGTGGCCACTGCCGTTCGTGGCAACATGCGCAACCATTCTTCATGCTCTTCTTGCAGTTCATTCATCAAAGTCTTGGCCAGAGCATCGACCCAAAGAAAGAAGCATGTCACCTGCATGAACACTAAACAGATCAACCCATTGCTCAAACACCCCGACGACGAAAATGGTGCAATTGCCCCGATTCTTACCCCATTCTCGCTGCACACGTAGAACGGACGATTCTGGTTCCTCGGTGTCTGAGAAATCCTTCGATCAACGCCCGCCCGGCACCGCGGACAGACGAAGACAGGCATGTCCATACGCGCCCGGCTCTGCATCCGCGAGGTGGCGCGGGAGCTTGAGGAAGACATGGAGCTCGGAGCCGAAGGGGATCTCAACGCCGCCGCGCCCTCCACTGCCAGCTTCCCACCGCCGCGCCCTCCACAGCTAGCTTCCCGCCGCCGTGCTCTCTCTCTCGCCGTGGTCACCGCCGTGCTCTCTGTCGCCGCGGTCACCACCGCTGTCGCCCGCTTATATAGCACACCCGCCAACGGCTCTCTGCTCAACGGCTCTTTGCTGGGTCCCACAAGCCACGCGTGCAACGGTCTGAATAAAATTGACCGTTTCTGCCGCCTGGTCCCACCTGTAAGGGCCGAGTCAAAAGGTTGACCTGACGGAGATGGCAGAGTTCACGGAACGAGTCGGTGCGCACGGACTAGGGGCAAAACTGAGCACAATTCGCATCTGAGGGCAAAACTGAGCACATGGACACCACTGAGGGCAAAAGGATAATTAACCCTTAATTAAATTGTGTCCAGAAAAAGAGAAATCATGGAGAACACATGCTAAGCTGCAACAGGAATTATGTCATAAACTATGCAATTAGAGTCGCAATACTAATCATCAATCTCATCAACGTACTAATAATGCTGTAATGGAAACATGATATTCATGTAGTAGTAGCACACACACGAACCATGTCAGACTTATCACGGCAAAACCAGCAGTGTTCAGACACAAGTACTCGGCACTAAAACTAAAATTTCCCACAGCTTCTTCCATGGGTTTTAAAAAAAAATAAACTATACCCATCACCGGTTTCATTTAAAAAAAGAGAAAATTCTGATTTATTTTTGTGATACAAGTCATTATTTTCATATACTATGTACTCTTGTGGGGGAGCAGAAAGGTTTGCAGTAGGAAGAACTATTGAATTTATTAAACCTCTGGAGAAGGGGTAGACACTTGAACATGACTGTCAAACTGCACAGTACCAAACTAGATACATCCTTCCACCTTTCAAACAAGGATGTCTAAACTGAACAATACCAAACTGAGCCTCAACACTGTCATGCCTGCCATGCCACATCTCCCTCATGGAGTAACCCATGCACCTTGAAATAGTTGGCTTACTGTTTTGCCTAAAATCCACTCCAGATCTGAAGACGAGACAGCTGCCTTGCCAGCGACATGAGAGATTGCCTCCTTTGCTCCTTTCTAGCCGCATTCGGGAACGACGTAGGGGAAGTCACTGCAAAGAAGAATCCCAGAATATACCATCACACTCATGGAGGTACAGACGTATAGTGAAAATAGTCTGATGCAATGAAACTCCCATTGATGCGCTGATTGAACTCACCTTCCCCACATTATTCGGCTAGCTCCATAGCTGGAGATCGCGCGAGAAAGAAGCTGAGACGTGTCCTCATACGGATAAGCTTCTCTTGTGATCCGGAAAAGAGCACTGTATTTGACGTAAACCTGTTGAAGTCAAGTAATGCGTCATTGCATCAGTGTTAACAGGGTGACACTGAACAGAAGAACCGAATACAGTACTGTAGTCAAGCAACTTCTGTTCGTTCAGGCACCAGACATCATTCTATCTCTTTGGCTTAATTCTTAGTACTAGAAACTGAATACTAGCCTTAACATATAATGGAAATATTCCTGCATAAAAGAAGAAAAATACTGGAAATAGCCAACTTGCGCAAGAATTCTTTTTCAGAAACTATTCATAATCATGCAAGAATATAAACCAGAGTAGTAGTTGAGTTACCTGTACAAGGGAACAGAATTAAGGGAAGTACCTGTGGGAATCTGGATAAGTTCAGAAATGAAGAGAATGCCTTTTCTTCATCATCATTCCTGCATGTCGATGCAGAAGAAGTTAATGTAGATGACAACATGGTCAGAATTACACTCTTCCAGTTTATGAACAAGCAGACACACAAGCTTACGTTGGTGGCTTGCAGAAAGCCATATGATCAAATATAACAGTAGTTGCAGGATAATCCGTACACAGCTCCTCTATTTCCTGAATATATGAACTGATCCCCTGCATGAACAAACAACAAAAAAGAATAGGAAAATATCAAGTTCATGGAACAGAAGATATGTATTCTTTTACGAAGTGGCAGGGGATTTACATTTCAGCGGATAGCCGGATACTAATACATAACCGTAACTAGCTTTTAATATTGCATCAGTTCTAGCTGCTTAGTGACACGACCAATGATCTCAAGCGTGCATTTTTTCTGGCTGGAACCTTACTGGAGCCCATGATGTGAACTTATCTTCTGTCAACCTGTTAATTGCGTTTTGTAGTTACAAAGTTTATTACCACTAGCAAATTTGCAGCAGAAACGCAAAATACGAAACCTAAAATTCAATTGCAGCCATTACATATTTTGAGTACACATGCATATAGCATAGGAATGCTTCTTTTACCTTCATCACCATTATTCCAACTGGTGCTCCAAGTTCTCCAGCCTTAGCAAACAATGACCTCCCGACCTCATTAGTCATCTATTATTATGATAAATTTTGTGTTCACAGTCATATATGCTCGTAAAGCAAAATTCAGAAGTACAAGAAAGCTGCTTCTGCAATGATGCATAGTTGCTCATTTGCAAACCTTTTGACCTGAAGGCCATAAATTCGGGTTGAAACGGACAGCATGGTATTTTTCCTGGAGAGAAGCAAATGAAATAAATGTTAGAAAGTAGGATGGACATTTTTTTTATGCTCAGAAAGTTCAAAAAGATTGTACTTGCACAATCAGATGTTCAAGCTGTTTAATGCCGCTTCCGTCATCCGCGGGATTTGCGAGGCAGCAACCAATAAATTTTGATGGATACTTCTTCAACACACTACAGAGAAAAATTATAAGGCTGAGATATATCAAAGCGGGAATTCCACTAAACTTTTCATATAGATACAAATCATATGACTAGTTCAGTTCATATGGATGCAAGAAAAGTTTACCTAGTTACTAAAGAGTGGTCAAACATATGATTAATAGGTTGAACAATGAGTGCGCCATCAACTCCAGCTTCATCCATGCACTAGGGGAAAGAGAAACAAGTTCAAAATAATAATCTGACCGGCATATTAGTCTGAAGTCTCAACAGTTTAACAAAAGAGAAGTGACGGGATAAAATATGAAACACATGTTGGAATTAATATTTGCAATACACATTTAGCAGTTAAGAAACAGAGGTCCTGTCGATACTCGATACACAGAAATTGGGAAGGGGGCATTGGGTGTTTCTTTTCCTCGTTAAATTCACAAGCTCTAAATAGCTAATTTAGTGCATCTCTAGCCGATCAATTTAACTCCTTATATGCCCTTATACTAACTCCATATAATTTGAGGAGTTAAACAGTGGCTGGAGGACCTAACCGAATTATCAAATTTAACTCCCTATAGCTTACATTTGGTTCACGCATTCCGTCAAACACTTGCAATGCAGCACTCAACGCACACAAAACCTATGGAACAAGAAAAAGAGGGCACCTCAGCACCCTATGGTCTATGCATTTGTTCAGCCAAATAACCAGTACCACGCAACCCTGCCCCAATTAACAGAGAAAATTAAATCATTCCAGGATGCGGTCTACTATCATCATATATTCATATCCATCTACTGACTACTTTCTTTCGATGAACCATCCAAAGCTACTTCCACAAGCAAAGAGGAACAGTGGAGACCTCGAGCAAGAAGTCCACATCACCCCGGAGCGTCGGCTCCTGGCCCGGGAAAAAGGGGTAATTCTCGGCAGCCTGCACAACCACATAAATCTCATCAAGGGAAGGCGCCAACAATTGGGAATTGGTGTACGCCCGTCCGTGGGGGTGCCTTTTCTTTTACCTGCAGCGGCGAGGCCCAGACGTGGAGGTGGGAGTCCACGACCTTGCAAGAAGCGGGGCCGGCCTTGCCGGAGGCGGCCATGGCGGCGGCGCAAATGGCGGTGGTGGAGGAGAGGAGCAGCCTCCTCCTCGTTGTCGCCGGTGTGGGTAGGATAGATGATAGCAGAGTGCGGGAGGTGGTGGCTAGCGGGGACAGGAATCTGCAGGGCACGGCCGCTGCTGATGAGGAGGCCATTAAAGACGAGGGATGGTGGTGGCGGGTAGATATCAGCTGATAGTGATACTAAACCCGGACATGGGCAGCCCGGCCCGAAAAACCCGGGCTGGGCCCGGGCTTTGTTTTGCAGCCCGAAAGATAGTTCGGACCGGGCTCGGGCTTCATTTTTTCGGGCCGGGCTTGCACGTGCGCGTACTAAAAAACAGCATTCGAGCCGGGCTTTCAGGCTTCGGGCTTGATTTCGGGCCGGGCTCGGGCTTGAAAATATGGAGTATTTCGGGCTTCGGGCCAGGCTCGGGCTTTAGAAATAAAGGTCGGGCTTTTACAAGCCCGGCCCGGCCCGACGTTTGCCCGGGTTTAGGTGATACCACCCTTTACATGCTCCCATGATATAAATTTTGAAAGGTCATATTTAAATGTTTCAAAAAAATCTAAATTTTTTTTGGATGTTCACAAGACATGTGTCTATAACCCCTAAAAAATTCAGATCAAAATTCAAAATTTACATTGAGAAACAAAAAAGACAAATCCATATGTGAATAGTGTCATTTTTTATTGTGTCTTCTTTTGACACTATTCATTGTAGATTTCTCTTTTTTGTTTCTCAATGTATATTTCGAATTTTCATTTGAATTTTTTTGGAGTTATAGAAAAATGTCTCGTGAACATACACAAATTTTTTCAGAATTTTTTGAAACATCAAAATGTCACTTTTCAAAAATTGGAGCATGGTAGCATGTGGTGGCCTCTGGTGTGGTGTGGTGTGGTGTCAGGTTTTATGTGAGTGTGGTGGTTTTTTTCTTCTTCTTTAAAACACAAAAAAAACTTGGGAATGCTGAATGGAGCTCGGCCTGAATTTGAAATGATCGAAATTCATGTGTAAATTTATAAATATTTTTAAAAAATACACATATACTTTGAGACATAACGTAAAAGTGTGTAAATTTTCAGGACGAAATACGTTAAAATGAGTGCTACATAAAAAAACAAGTTTGCGGCTTTTTAGTACATAAACTATTCATCGTAAAAGTCTACGATTTTTTTTTCACAACTCGCTTTTCAAGGTTTTCATGCTGAGATTTTACAGATATGCACTTCAAAAATTGAAATTTGAATTTTAGTACATGTTTTTTCAGATTTTTTAAACTATGAAATTTGAAATTTTAATTTTTCGGCCTCCATGAAGACCGACCTCCAAAACGCCCTACTCAAACAAACTGCTTTGTTCATCTATATTTATTATACCAATATAAAAAGACCCAAAGGTGCAGATCCAATTAATCTCGGCCATTTAATTGTGTCAATGCAACGATCTAGACTGCTTCAATGTCGAGCGCTCAACACATTTAGCGTGCAGTTAATTTCATATCAAATATAGTCCTAATCACATGATAACACGCAAATAATATCCTACTTAATATCCACATGCACTTAATATGCTTCCTAATTAACGTGCATTGCACGTACACATTGACTAGTATAAGAAAGATACGCATGTAGTTTTACATAACGAGCTTTGTAACATAGAGAAATAATAACCCTTAACAGCAACGAGTTGTCGTTGACGAGAACCACCCAAGCCGAGAAGAACATTGTTGCAGTGCTATTCGGCGCTTGAGACGCTGAAAATCACGCATACCCTTGGTCGGCCGCAATGAATTAACTGTTTAACTGGTTCACTCGCTCCAACCGGCCGCTTGCTAGCTCGCCAACAGTAGGAACGTAAATAGTACGGATAATTCCAACAGATATGAATGCGGGTACAAATTTTTGATCAACTGGATATCCGATGAATATGGTATCTGTAATATTCAATGGATGTGAATTATCTGGCATGGTACTGTAATTATCCGATTGTTATCTTTGCCATGGATTGTACCAAGTGTCCCATAGCTTCCATGCCACCGCCTCCCATGGCACTCATGTCGCCTCCCGTGCTTCCGAAGAGCACTTATAGCCGGACGTCCCAAACCCATCTCAAATGTTCATGCGGAATCACAAATTTTTGACCAAGATGGCAGCCTTAAACAGGTCTTAAACGCCCGAGCTGACCAACACACCTCATATCCAGCCAAAATATGGGGCGGATATGGGGCGTTAGGACACGCCCGGGCGCGTCCACCGCGTTGGACCCAGCCCACACTGGCCCACCGGACCCCACATATATTCCTTCCCATCCCGCCGGACCAAACTCTAACCACTTCATTCCACTCCTCTCCGCCACCCAATCTCACCTCTCCGGTCGTCTCCGGCATGGCGGGCAGTGGATCTGACTCCGACCAGCCCGCATTGCACTCCGCCATTCCCGGGAGGACAACGCCCAACCGACGGCAGGATCTGTTCGGTGCGACTCCATAGCGTCGGCTCAACTGGCGCTCGGATCCTTTAGGGCTCGATCATCGCGGTCCCGGCAGCCGAAAAATCACTCCTCCCCATCACCAGTCGAGCGGACTATGGATTTCACCGAAACCGGTGTGCCCGCCGTGGGAAGGAAAGGATAAGGGCTGCTGATGACCCACAAGTATAGGATATCTATCATAGTCCTTCGATAAGTAAGAGTGTCAAACCCAACGAGAAGCAGAAGAAAATGACAAGCGGTTTTCAGCAAGGTATTCTCTGCAAGCATTGAAATTATCGGTAACAGATAGTTTTGTGATAAGATAATTCGTAACGGGCAACAACTAACAAAAGTAAACAAGGTGCAGTAAGGTTGCCCAATCCTTTTTGTAGCAAAGGACAAGCCTGGACGAACTCTTATATAAAGCAAAGCGCTCCTGAGAACACATAGGAATTATTTTCAAGTTTCTTTTCATCATGCTCATATGATTCGCATTTGTTACTTTGATAATTTGATATGTGGGTGGACCGGTGCTTGGGTGTTGCCGTTCCTTGGACAAGCCTCCCACTTATGATTAACCCCTCTCGCAAGCATCCGCAACTATGAAAGAAGAATTAAGGTAAACCTAACCATAGCATGAAACATATGGATCCAAATCAGCCCCTTACGAATCAACGCATAAACCCTTTGGTTTAAGCTTCTGTCACTCTAGCAACCCATCATCTACTTATTACTTCCCAATGCCTTCCCCTAGGGCCAAATCATGGTGAAGTGTCATGTAGTCGACGTTCACATAACACCACTAGGGAAAAGACAACATACATCTCATCAAAATATTGAACGAATACCAAATTCACATGATTACTTATGACAAGACTTCTCCCATGTCCTCAGGAACAAACGTAACTACTCACAAAGCATATTCATGTTCATAATCAAAGGAATGTTAATTATCATTAAAGATTTGAACATATGATCTTCCACCAAATAAACCAACTAGCATCAACTACAAGGAGTAATCAACACTACTAGCAACCCACAGGTACCAATCTGAGCTTTTGAGACAAAGATCGGATACAAGAGATGAACTAGGGTTTGAGAGGAGATGGTGCTGGTGAAGATGTTGATGGAGATTGACCCCTTCTCGATGAGAGGATCGATGGTGATGACGATGGCGGTGATTTCCCCCTCCTGGAGGGAAGTTTCCCCGGCAGAACAGCTCCGTCGGAGCCCGAGATTGGTTCTGCCCAGGTTCCGCCTCGAGACGGCGGCGCTTCATTCCGAAAGCTTCCTTCTTATTTTTTTTCCATGTCAAAACACACCATATAACAGAAGATGGGCGTCGGGGGCCTGCCGGGGGCCCACAAGACCGGAGGGTGCGCCCTCTATCCTTGTGGATGGCAGGTGGCCCCCCTCTGGTGCTTTCTTCGCCCAATATTTTTTATATTTTTCAAAAATATTCTCCGTGAAGTTTCAAGACTTTTGGAAATGTGCAAAATAGGTCTCTAATATTTGCTCATTTTTCAGTCCAGAATTGTAGCTGTCGGCACTCTCCCTCTTCATGTAAATCTTGTAAAATAATAGAGAATAGGCATAAGTATTATGATATAACGTGTAATAACAGCCCATAATGCAATAAATAATGATATAAAAGCATGATGCAAAATGGACGTATCAACTCCCCAAGCTTAGACTTCGCTTGTCCTCAAGCGAAAGCCGACATCGAAAAATATGTCCACATGTTTAGAGATAGAGGTGTCGATAAAATAAAATACGGACATGAGGGCATCATGATCATCTTTAGAACAACAACATATAATGTCATATAATTTCTTATGCTAAAGTAACAATTCATTCACAAGGTAAAGTATGATTCCGAAACTTCATTGAAAACTAACAAACTATGATCTCAGCCATTGAAGCAATTGCAATTTATCATAACATTGGAAAGAGTCAATATAAGAGCTTTTCAGCAAGTCCACATACTCAACTATCATTTAGTATTTTACAATTGCTAACACTCACGCAATACTTATGGGTACAAAGTTTCAATCGGACACAGAGAAAGATAGGGGCTTATAGTTTCGCCTCCCAACCTTTTACCTCAAGGGTAATGTCAACAATAATACTTTATGAAAACCTACATCTGAGTGGATATATATATCCGTATCTCTCCAACACATAGTGCTTGCCAAACGAAAAAGTGTAAAAAGGAAAGGTGAAGATCACCATGACTCTTGTATAAGGGTAGAAGATAAAACTAAAAGATAGGCCCTTCGCAGAGGGAAGCAGAGGTTGTCATGCGCTTTTATGGTTGGATGCACAAAATCTTAATGCAAAAGAACGTCAATTTATATCGCCGCATGTGATAAAGAACTTTATTATGCAGTCCGTCACTTTTATTTCTTTCATATCACAAGTTCGTAGAAAGCTTATTTTCTTCACACTAATAGATCATACATATTTAGAGAGCAAGTTTTTTGCTTGCACTGATGACAACTTACTTGAAGGATCTTACTCAATCCATAGGTAGGTATGGTGGACTCTCATGGTAAAACTGGGTTTAGGGATGTTTGAAAGCACAAGTAGTATCTCTACTTGGTGCAAAGAATTTGGTTTGCACGAGAGGGAACGACAAGCTCAGCATGTTGGAGGATCCATGACAATATAACTTCTATTCAGATATAAGAAAACATAACCCATTATGTTGTCTTCCTTGTCCAACATCAACTTTTTAGCATGTCATATTCTAACGAGTGCTCACAATCACAAAAGATGTCCAAGATAGTATATTTATATGTGAAGCGTCTCTTTCTTTATTACTTCCTATTAATTGCAACAATGACCAAAACTATGTTTGTCAACTCTCAACAACTTTTATTCATCATACTCTTTATATGATCTTTTTATTTATTTTTTATTCTTTCTTTAATTCCCTTGAGATCACAGCAAGATAGCAAAGCCCTCAACTCGAAACTACTCTTTATTATATGTAACTCACGGACTCGATGACATAGATAGAGACCAAAACAAAACTCGAAGCTAGATCATACTAAAACTTTATTCTACTAGATCAAGATATAACTAAAAGGATCGAACTAAGAAAAATGATAAAGATAGAGGTGTGATGGTGATACGATACCGGGGCACCTCCCCCAAGCTTGGCAGTTGCCAAGGGGAGTGCCCATACCCATGTATTTATGTCTCTTTCTTCGGAGGTAGTGATGATGTAGGCTTCTTCCTTAGCTCGCGCTTGAGGATAGAATTTTCCTCCCTTAAGTCATCGATCTCCTGCTCAAGACTTAGTATCTTTTTACATAGCTCCTGTTTGTTTTCCTGTAAGAGATGAAAAGGGATAAACTCGATCGTAGGTTTCTTTGCTTTATTAGGGATACTTGTGCATGTCCCCGGGTTGAGGTAGTGGGACTTCATCTTCATCTGAGCTTGTCTCATCCTTTCCCTTAGGATCATAGTCTTCTTCTTCCTCCATGGTCCAACCACAATGCTCCAAATCCCCGTAGACTTTGGGGTCTGCAACGTAATCAGCCACATAGCTTTCTCCCTCTGAATCCTGGGACGACATATTGCTCTAAATCTGCTGCAGAAATAGCTCAAAACAAAAATAGAGGATTTTGTCGTGGTACGGTGGTCAAAACCTTTGAGAGATTATATAATGAATTTTTACCGACCAAGAGAAGTATTGTGCAAGAAAACGGAGTCCGGGGGGCACACGAGGTGGCCACAAGGCAGGGGGTGCGCCCTCCACCCTTGTGGTATCCTCGTGTCTCTTTCGGACTACTTTTAATTTTCCTAATTTTTTAAATATTCTAAAAACGAAGAAAAATTGCTGTTAGAGCAGTTTTGGAGTCGGTTTACTTACCGTACCACATACCTATTCCTTTTCGGAGGCTGAAATGTTCTGGAAGTTCTCCCTTATGTACTCCTTCAGTGTTATGATGTCAATTATATTGGTCTCAACATTTATGGGATTACCTGAGATATAATGTTTGATTCTTTGACCGTTTACCACCTTCGGATTTGTGCCTTTGGCGTTGTTGATTTTTATGGCACCGGAATGATAGACCTCCTCGATAATGTAAGTACCTTCCCATTTAGAGAGAAGTTTTCCTGCAAAAAATCTTAAACGAGAGTTTAAAAACATGATCACCTACATTAAACTCATGCTTTTGTATCCTCTTGTCATGCCATCTTTTAACCTTTTCTTTAAACAACTTAGCATTCTCACAGGCTTGAGTTCTCCATTCACCAAGTGAGCTAATGTCAAATAACCTCTTCTCATCGGCAAGTTTAAAATCATAATTGAGCTCTTTAGTAGCCCAATATGCCTTATATTCTAGTTCGAGAGGTAAGTGACAAGCCTTTCCATAGACCATTTTATACGGAGACATACCCATAGGATTTTTATAAGCAGTTCTATAAGCCCATAATGCATCATCAAGTTTTGTCACGCCCAATATGCGACCCTATCCAAAAGGAACTCGAAGGTCCCACCAAGGATAGACCCGCATATTGAAACGCTTTTGCAAGGTGGATATCATTACATCAACATTACATAATAGATGGGGATACATACATAAGGCATACAATGCCACTCGAATACAACATCACAATACATAAGATCAACATCCGACTATGGATGTAACACAAACAGAAACTCAAACGACATCCACCCTGCTAGCCCAGGCTGCCGACCTGGAACCTATCCCCTGATCGAAGAAGAAGAAGAAGACAAACTCCAAAACAAGCAAACATCGCTCTCGCGTCATGATCATCGCATAAATCTGTACCTGCAACTGTTGTTGTAGTAATCTGTGAGCCACGAGGACTCAGCAATCCCATTACCATGGGTATCAAGACTAGCAAAGCTTAAAGGGGAAGCAAGGGGTAAAGTGGTGAGGTTGCAGCAGCGACTAAGCATATATGGTGGCTAACATACGCAAATAAGAGCGAGAAGAGAGCAAAAGGAACGGTCGTGAAGCTAGCAATGATCAAGAAGTGATCCTGAACTCCTACTTACGTCAAACATAACCCAGGAACCATGTTCATTTCCCGGACTCCGCCGAAAAGAGACCATCACGGCTACACACACGGTTGATGCGTTTTAATTCGGATCTGGTGTCAAGTTATCTACAACCGGACATTAACAAATTTCCATCTGCCTATAACCGCAGGCACGGCTTTCGAAAGATTATACCCTGCAGGGGTGTCCCAACTTAGCCCATGATAAGCTCTCGCGATCAACGAAGGATATACCTTCTCCCAGGAAGACCCGATCAGACTCGGAATCCCGGTTTACAAGACATTTTGACAATGGTAAAACAAAACCAGCAAGACCGCCCGATGCGCCGACAATCCCGATAGGAGCTGCACATATTTCGTTCTCAGGGCAACACCGGATGAGCAATCCGTACAACTAAAACTAGACCTCAAGTTTCCATGAGGGGGGCGCTGCAAAGGGCTCTAGTTCGGACCAACACTTAGACAAGCACTGGCCCGGGGGGGGGGCTATAATAAAGATGACCCTCGGGTTAATTACTCCCAAGGGAAATATATGTGGTGGTAAGGCAAATGGTAAAACCAATGTTGGGCCTTGCTGGAGGAGTTTTATTCAAAGCGAACTGTCAAGGGGGTCCCATAAATCACCCAACCGCGTAAGGAACGCAAAATCCGGGAACATAACACCGGTATGACGGAAACTAGGGCGGCAAGAGTGGAACAAAACACCAGGCATAAGGCCGAGCCTTCCACCCTTTACCAAGTATATAGATGCATTAATAATATAAGAGATATTGTGATATCCCAACCAAAATCCTTTCCACCATGGAGCAATCTTCAACTTCACCTGCAACTAGCAACGCTATAAGAGGGGCTGAGCAAAAGCGCTAACATAGCCAAACAATGGTTTGCATAGGAAAGGTATCAAAGGTTAGAGGTTCATGGCAATATGGGAGGCTTGATAAACAGGTGATAGGTAGCGCAGCAAAGCGATAGAACGAAGCAAACTAGCATAGCAATGATAGTAGTGAGATCCAGGGTAGCGGTCATCTTGCCTGAAATCCCGCAAGGAAGAAGAACGAGTCCATGAAGAAGACGAACGGATGAAGACGAACCAAGTGTAGGCGAACGAATCCTCACGATCGCAACGGAACGAGAACTATCGATAAGAAGCACACAACATAGTAAACACACCACACATAGACAAGACATGATGCACAACAAGCATGATGCAAGACAAGACTACATGAATCTACTCATGGCAAGAGACGATGCAAACAAGAGCAACACATCAAGGCAAGTTTAAATGAGGCCGGCAACAACATATAACAATTCCGGTAAGTCCTCATATGCATATTTCGAAATTGATCCAGATCTGAATAAACCTTATGTTCAAGTTGTTAAACAGCAAGTTAAGATGCACAAAGATGATCTACACGAGATTCCAGTCAAGTTACATATAAAGTTCATTTAGTTCGGAGCTACGGCCTAGAAGATATGAGCAAAACGAGTTAAACATGGCATTGATGCGAAATGCACCCAAACATCAAGCAAACACCTCAAAACATGGATGCAACATGATAATATGAAACTACATGCAAAATCAAGCAAGTTTCATATAGAGCACACTCAAAACGGAGCAACGGTTCCACACATACACTCTATACAAGTTATAGCAACAATCTGTCCAAAACAGCAACTAGGCATCTTGCAAGCATCAAAACAACATGCTACAGGACCTCAACATGAAAACAAAAGACATGGGCATGATGTACAGGTAAAGCTTAACAAAACATGAACACTTGAGCTATCTCCAGAAATCACTAGAACATGCTCAAACACACATGGCAAGATTGCAAATAATAACAGTTCAGACTTTGCAGAAAATAACATCAGGTTGCAATGTTTAGAGCTATCAAACAACATGTTACAGGAACTTAACATGGCAAACAAAGGCATGGCATGGTACTACTAAATGCATAGAACAAAAGTCCCTTACTGACCATGAGCCAAAAAGGATCAGAAGATATGATGGCACCCATGTAAACATAACAAGTTATAATACAGATTCATACATGGCAGGAACAACAATAAGTAGGCATGTTGATGAGCTTGTGCAACTCACTACAGAGCAAAACATGGCATGACAAGGCAACCAGCAGTAAGAAGACATGATTATGAAGCCAAGCATGGCAATAGCAAGTTCATAGGGTACATGGATCACTAGCAACAATCATGGCAACAACTAAACTTAATGTTAACAGGCTGACATCAACATTATTTAGCAACTTTGGAGCAAGATTACAACAATATACAGCAAGCCATAAATGCAACCAGGGGCATGGATGGATAAAGCATGACATGTAGAACAAAACACCATTAGTGAACATCTCCAGATTATGCATAGAATGACTAGTAGCAGCAGGTTTACATAGCATCACGAAATAACAGATTCAGCCTAGCAAAACAGCAACAACAAGTACACTACTTAACAAGCTTGATTCACTCACCACAAGTCATTGCATGACAAGATAAGCATAGCATCATCAATAAGACATGTTTGTGAAACAAACCAAGGCAAGAACAAGTTCATAGCATGCAAGGATCAACTACAACAACCTTGGCAAAATTGAATAACATGTAAACAATCTGCCAGGAAACATTTTGAAGCAATCGTAGAGCACGAAAATGACATGCTAGACTACTCCATAGTTGCAAACAGGGACATGAATGGATAGAGAACAACCATATGTTCAAAACATCCTTACTGAAGTATCTCAAAATATGCATAGATCTCTCTGTAGCATCATGTTTACATGGCATCAAAATAATAGCAGAACAGGGACTAAAATCAGCAACATCACGAAGCCTAGTTTGCATGCTTGTGCCAGTCACCACATTGATCACAAAAATACATGGCATACACCCCTGTAAAGATGGCATGGCATAGTTCAAAACACATGAAGACATCAACCTCATAGGATGCACACATCAAACATGGCAAAAATGACAAATGAGCATGTTCTGTTAACAGCCAGCAGACAACATTATGAAGCACTCTTGCAACAAAGATTCAGGCATCAAGATGAGCTCAAATGAACATGATGCAATGGAATGAAATGAAGCACTCATTGAGATGAACAATTTGACATATTACACGCACAAAACGAAGCTACGGATGTAGAGATATAATGCGATGAACATGGCATGATAATGTCAAAATTACTTCGGGGACCGTGAAATCGGGGTCAACCTCGAGCTGGATCGAGCACGGACTTCGAGGCGGCCGGAGAACTCGCCAGAGAAGAACGGGAAGGCGTCGGGGAGGCAGATCCGGGGCCGGGGAGACCTCCTCCGGCCGGATCTCGCCGGATCCGGCGCGGGACGGCGGGGAGGCGACACCGGAGGGCACCGGCGCGGGCTCCGG
>NC_041385.1:732939754-733005988 GCF_002162155.2 Triticum dicoccoides
CGACCGCGGGCCGGGCGGGCCGCGGCGACGGGCGGAGGAGAGTGAGGGAGGCGCGGCTGAGGTGGCGAAGCCGGGTTGGCCGCGGGCGGCGGTGGGGTGACGTGGCACGAGCGGGTTGGCTGGGGTGAGGTGGAGGCTGGACATGTCCGGCGGGGTCCGGACGTGTCCTGCTGCGGGATGAGGACGAAGCTAGGGTTTCGGGGGGATTTGATCCGCGAATTTCGGGGGAGGGGGCTATTTGTAGGTAGAGGGAGCTAGGAGAGTCCAAATGAGGTGTGGTTTTCGGCCACGCGATCGTGATCGAACGACCGAGAGCATGGATGGGAGTTTGCTAGGTTTTGGGCCACTTTGGAAGGGTGTTGGGCTGCAAAGAGAAGGGGGGCTTCGGGCTACGCGGTTAACCGTTGGAGTATCAAACGACCTCCAAATGGCACGGAACTTGACAGGCGGTCTACCGGTGCTATACCAAGGCCGCTTAGCAAACCTCGGGCCATTCCAAGAAAGTTTAACACCCACACACGAGAACAAGGTCTGAGAGGGGGCGACGGGCGCGCGCGAGAGGTCCGGACTCGACAACGGAGAGAACCGGGAGAACCCGAACGGATGCAAGTTTTGAAAAACATGCAGATGAAATGCAGATGATGACATGGCAAAATGCAACACGCAAGCAAATGACATGGCAACTACAGCGAATAACTGGCAGACACCTGGCGCATCGAATCCGGGGCGTTACAAGTTTCTTGCACCAACTCTTTCTAGATCTATTAGCAGTCTTTTGCAAAATCAGTTTAATCTCTTTATTACTCAATTCTACTTGACCACTAGACTGAGGATGATATGGAGATGCAATTCTATGGTTAACATCATACTTAGCAAGCATTTTACAAAAAGCACCATGAATAAAATGTGAACCACCATCAGTCATTAAATATCTAGGAACTCCAAACCTTGGAAAAATAACTTCTTTAAGCATCTTAATAGAAGTGTTATGATCAACACTACTAGTTGGAATAGCTTCCACCCACTTAGTAACATAATCAACAGCAACTAAAATATGTGTATACCCATTGGGGGAAGGAAAAGGTCCCATGTAGTCAAAGCCCCAAACAACAAATGGTTCAATAACAAGTGAATAATTCATAGGCATTTCCAGACGTCTACTAATATTACCAATTCTTTGGCATTCATCACAAGACAAGACAAACTTACGAGTATCCTTAAAGAGAGTGGGCCACTAAAAACTGGATTGCAATACCTTATGTGCAGTTCGATCTCCAGTGTGGTGTCCTCCGTAAGCCTCAGAGTGGCACTTGCGTAGGATCTGTTCCTGTTCATGCCCAGGTACACAACGTCTAATAACACCATCTACTCCTTCTTTATAAAGATGTGGGTCATCCCAAAAGTAATGTCTTAAATCATAGAAAAACTTTTTCTTTTGCTGGTATGTTAAACTAGGTGGTATAAATTTAGCAACAATGTAATTAGCATAATTAGCATACCATGGAGTATTACGAGAAGCATTTATGACAGCTAATTGTTCATTAGGAAAGTTATCATCAATAGGCTGGGTCATCAAGAACATTTTCTAACCTAGACAAGTTGTCTACAACGGGGTTCTCAGCTCCCTTTCTATCAATAATATGCAGGTTTAGCATCTTTCTTTCCCATAAGATATTTAATAGCATCATGATCAATGTGAACAGTTACTTTGGGATAAACAATGTAAGATCTGAACTTATCACAAGCAAAAACAACTGCTAAAAATTCTTTTTCAGTAGTAGCATAATTTCGCTGGGCACTGTCTAAAGTTTTACTAGCGCATAATGAATAACATTCAATTTCTTATCAACTCTTTGCCCTAGAATAGCACCAACAACATAATCACCGGCATCACACATAATTTCAAAGGGTAAATCCAATCAGGCAGTTGAACAATAGGTGCAGAAATCAAGGATTTCTTAAGTATTTCAAATGCTTCCACACAATCATCATCAAAAACAAAAGGAACATTTTTTTGCAAAGATTAGTGAGAGGCCTAGAAATTTTAGAGAAGTCTTTAATAAACCTCCTATAGAAACCAGCATGACCAAGGAAACTTCTTATACCTTTGATATCTTTAGGACACGACATCTTTTCAATAGCATCAACTTTAGCTTTATCAACTTCAATACCTGCTAATTTTATGCCCCAAGACAATACCTTCATTAACCATAAAGTGGCACTTCTCCCAAGTCAAGTCAAGATTAGTTTCTTCACATCTCTACAATGCTCGATCAAGGTTGCTTAAGCAATCATCAAAAGAAGTTCCGTAAACGGAGAAATCATCCATGAAAACCTCAACAATATTTTCACAAAAGTCAGAGAATATAGCCATCATGCATCTTTGAAAGGTAGCAGGTGCATTGCATAAACCAAAAGGCATATGTCTATAAGCAAAGGTACCGAAAGGGCAAGTAAAAGTGGTATTTTCCTGATCATCTTTGACATAGGTATTTGAGAAAAACCAGAATAACCATCTAGAAAGCAAAAATGTGTATGTTTGGATAGTCTTTCTAGCATTTGATCAATAAAAGGTAAAGCATAATGATCTTTTCTAGTAGCTTTGTTCAATCTGCAAAAATCAATTACGATTCTATAACCTGTAACAATTTTTTGTGGAATCAATTCATTCTTGTCATTAGGAACAACAGTAATACCTCCCTTCTTAGGGACACAATGAAAAGGACTTACCCATCTACTATCAGCAACAGGATAAATTATACTTGCCTCTAGAAGCTTTAGTATTTCATTTCTTACCACTTCCTTCATCTTAGGATTTAACCATCGTTGGTGATCAACAACTGGTATAGCATCGGCCTCCTAATTAATTTTGTGCTGACATAGGGTGGGACTAATGCCCTTAAGATCATCAAGAGTATATACAATAGCGGCACGGTGCTTCTTCAGAGTTTTCAATAGCTTATTTTCTTCATGCTCTGAAAGGTTAGCACTAATAATAACAGTATATATCTTCTTTTCATCAACATAAGCATATTTCAAGGTATCAGGCAATTGTTTAAGCTCAAACACGGGATCACCCTTGGGTGGAGGAGGATCCCCAAGGATTTCAATAGGCAAATTGTGTTTCAAAATAGGTCCTTAATTAAAGAATATTTCATCTATTTCCCTCCTTTCATTCATAAACATATCATTTTCATGGTCTAGCAAGTATTGTTCTAAAGGATCAGTGGAAGGCACAGAAATAGAAGCAAGACCAATAATTTCATCTTACTAGGCAATTCTTTATCATGGGTTGTCTATAAAATTTAGAGAAATTAAAATCATGAGACATATCCCCTAAACCAACAGTAACAATATCTTTCTCGCAGTCTAACTTAGCATTAACAGTATTCAAGAAAGGACTACCAAATGTAAAGGGACAAAAATCATCTTGTGGGGAACCAAGAACAAGAAAATCAGTAGGGTAGTTAATTTTCCCACCAAGACTTCAACATCTCTAACAATCCCAATTGGTGATATAGTATCTCTATTGGCAAGCTTAATAGTAACATCAATATCTTCTATCTCAGCAGGTTCAATATCATTCATAATTTCTTGATATAAGGTAAAAGGAATTGCACTCACACTAGCACCCACATCACACAAGCCATGATAACAATGATCTCCTATTTTAACAGAAACAATAGGTGCCAACAATAGGTCTATGTTTATCTTTAGTATCGGTGAGAGAGTCCTGGACTAGGGGGTGTCCGGATAGCCGAACTATCATCATCGGCCGGACTCCAAGACTATGAAGATACAAGATTGAAGACTTCGTCCCGTGTCCGGATGGGACTTTCCTTGGCGTGGAAGGCAAGCTTGGCGATACGGATATGTAGATCTCCTACCATTGTAACCGACTCTGTGTAACCCTAGCCCTCTCCAGTGTCTATATAAACCGGATGGCTTTAGTCCGTAGGACGAACAACAATCATACCATAGGCTAGCTTCTAGGGTTTAGCCTCCTTGATCTCGTGGTAGATCTACTCTTGTAACACACATCATCAGTATTAATCAAGCAGGACGTAGGGTTTTACCTCCATCAAGAGGACCCGAACCTGGGTAAAACATCATGTCCCTTGTCTCATGTTACCATCCGCCTAGACGCACAGTTCGAGACCCCCTACCCGAGATCCGCCGGTTTTGACACCGACATTGGTGCTTTCATTGAGAGTTCCTCTGTGTCATCACCGATGGGCTCGATGGCTTCTTCGATCATCATCAACGACGCAGTCCAGGGTGAGACCTTCCTCCCCGGACAGATCTTCGTATCCGGCGGCTTTGCACTGCGGGCCAATTCGCTTGGCCATCTGGAGCAGATCGAAAGCTACGCCCCTAGCCGTCAGGTCAGATTTGGAAGTTTGAACTTCACGGCTGACATCCGCGGGGACTTGATCTTCGATGGATTCGAGTCACAGCCAAGCGCGCCGCACTGTCACGACAGGCACGATTTAGCTCTGCAGCCGGACAGTACCCTGGAGGCCGCACTCCAGCCCGCTCCGATCTTCAATTCGGAGCCGGCTGTGCAGATCGAGGACGGATGGCTAGACACCGCCTCGGGGGCTGCAACCTCCACGGCGATAGAGCCGAACACTAATCTTGTCCCTCATGAAGCCCGTGACTCCGAGGTGCCGGACTCCTCGCCGGACTCCGAGCCTCCCACGCCCCCTCCAACCGAATCCGGTTGGGCGCCGATCATGGAGTTCACCGCCGCGGACATCTTTCAACACTCACCTTTCGGCGACATCTTGAGGTCGCTAAAGTATCTCTTGTTATCAGGAGAGCCCTGGCCGGACTGCGGTCAGGGCGGTTGGGATGCGGACAACGAAGAAATTCAACGCCCACCCACCACCCACTTAGTAGCCACTGTCGACGATCTAACCGACATGCTAGACTTCGACTCCGAAGACATCGACGGTATGGACGATGATGCCGGAGACGACCAAGAACCAGCGCCTATCGGGCACTGGAAAGCCACCCCAACTCACGATGTATACATGGTGGATAAACCAAAAGGAAGCGATAATGAGGAACAACGGGACATGGCGAAGGACAACTCCCCAAGCAAACAACCAAAACGGCGACGCAAACGCCGCCCGAAGTCCCGCCTCGATAAAATCGGCACCCATACAGACCCGGCCCTAGAGCAGGGCGAAGCAGTGGACGGCGAACATGCCACCAAGCAATCATCTGAACACGGTGAACTGGACAAGCGACCCATCCCCGGCGAAAACAAGAGCCTAGACGATCTCACGCTGAACACATCACCAGAGCATAAGAACCTTCATAAAAGGCTCGTCGCTACTGCAAGAAGTTTGAAGAAGCAAAAGCGGAAGCTCAAAACAGCAGAGGACGCACTCAGAATGAGATGGAGCAAAGTACTCAATACCGCAGATAAATATGACGCTAGTCGCCAGGCAAAGAGTTACCCGAAGCGCAAGCTGTTGCCCAAATTCGACGAGGAGGCCTTAGAGCCCCCGCAGTCAAAAAAGAAAGAGGCCGCCTGGCCGGATAGACGGCCAGATGACAGGCTAAGTGCAGCAAGGGGCTCCGCACACAATCCGGCACACGATCAGCATAAAGATCCTCGGAAAAAGGATGACCCGGTCAGGTCTATCTATGGGCCAAAAAAGAAGACTCCAGGAAGCAACACAACCCGCCGAGCGTTTGAAGACAACGGCACACCTAAATACAGGGGCGCCCCACACCCACTATGTTTCACTGACGAGGTACTGGATCATGAATTTCCAGTGGGGTTCAAACCCGTAAACATAGAGGCATATGACGGAACAACAGACCCCGGAGTCTGGATTGAGGATTATATCCTACACGTACATATGGCCAGAGGAGACGATCTCCATGCCATAAAATACCTACCCCTCAAGCTCAAAGGGCCAGCTCGGCATTGGCTCAAAATCCTCCCAGAAAATACCATTGGAAGTTAGGAAGAGCTCGAGGATGTGTTTCGAGCAAATTTTCAAGGGACTTATGTACGCCCTCCGGATGCATACGATTTAAGTCACATAACTCAACAACCCAGAGAGTCAGCACGCAAATTCTGGAACAGGTTCCTCACCAAAAAGAACCAAATAGTTGACTGTCCGGACGCCGAAGCCTTAGCAGCCTTTAAGCACAACGTCCGAGACGAATGGCTCGCCAGACACCTCGGCCAGGAAAAACCAAGAACAATGGCCGCACTAACAAGCCTCATGACCCGCTTTTGCATGGGGGAAGACAGCTGGCTGGCCAGATGCAGCACCAGTGACCCGAGTACATCCGAAGTCAGGGATGGAAATGGGAAATCATGACGCAGAAAAGATCAACACCAGAATAAGGAAGATGGCCCAAATAGCACGGCGGTCAACGCCGGATTCAAAAGCTCTCGGCCGAATATTAAAACACTTCCCCTCAAGGAAAACAACGACGAGCTATCCAACTTAAACAAAATTCTGGATAGGCTATGTCAAATACATAGTACCTCCGGGAAGCCTGCAAACCATACCCATAGAGATTGTTGGGTCTTCAAACAGTCCGGCCGACTTAACGCCGAACGCAAGGGGCTCGACACACCAAGTGAAGACGACGACGAACCCCACAAGCAGCACGCCGGAAAACAGAAGACTTTCCCACTAGAAGTCAAAACAGTGAACTCACCTCATGTGATAACACGAAAACACAGTGCGGCACCTGCCATACCAGGACACCATCCGCAGAATGGTGATAGACCCTACCAAAATTTGCCATAGCAGCACTTCCTTCAAAGGAGTGATGCCAGGCCTTTAAGCCAATTGAACAGGCTCTGTACCACTAGAGGTCGTGTCCGGTTCATCCGATAACCTCCGTCGCGAAAAGCTCACTCTCCATATCGCCCCATTTCACAGTGGCCCTCAAGCACTACTGGGACGCGAAGCTTTCGCCCGCTTTAACGCAATAACACATTACGCGTCTCTTACGCTTAAAATGCCCGGTCCACGCGGCATAATCTCATTAAAGAGTAACTCCGAGTGTTCCTCGACCACGGAGAATGTGAGGCCGCCTTGACAGCCACACACTAATCCGACCTTGCAGGTCAAAGCCCCAAAAAACAGGCCATTCAGACCTCGGACACGGTTAGGCGAGTCCGGCTTAAATAAACAAGGGGCTTCCCAGCCGCATACCCCTTTACAAGGGGTTGCGCGTATAAACGATGAGAGCCAATAAAGCTCAACTTTATTCATCTTCCAAATTATACTTTATTTTAAATACAACTTTTGCACGATATTTCTTCCAAACTAAGTCCTTCTCTTTTACAGATGAAGCACGTGCTACAGCCGTCCAGGATACAACACAACGGAGACACAGGCGCAGACGTGCAGCAGGGACCCGTTGCAAGGATTCTTTTCAGATTAAGACCCTGCGTAAACCTTTCTTACTGTCTCTTGTTGATACACATCCCCCAGTTTTCTACCATAACTGAGGAGCAGGCTGGCGTTTTGGCATCGGACGCGTCAGAAGTTCCCGCCTGTACCTGGACACTAGGGGCTTAGGGCATTGTTCTGCCCGGTATCATAAAGACCGAACACCTCAGGGAGTGTTCGGCGTCTCGAGTTAGGCCTTATATGCACTAGCTCCGAATCATGTCTTTCGTCAAATGTTGGGTTTGCCCGGCTCCTGTGTTTTGCTGCCTTACGTTCCGCTCCATCGGCTAACGCGGCACCAGGAGAACTACTGCCATTGTGCCCCGGTTCGGCCGGGCGAGCACCTCAGTAGAGAAAGCCGAAAACTGACTGTCATGATATAGTGAGAGACTGGTCAACCAGTCGATCGACTATTGGAATGTTTAGAATTCCCCCGCTTTGACAAAGGACCGCTTCTCGGTCAGGCACATACGCGCCCCGAGTTCGGAGAGCGCGTGCCTCTAGGGGCTATATAGTAGCCCCACCATCGAGCTCCTATGGCTAAGTGAAAGTGATAAAGCATTATAGTCCGATTGCCTAGTTTGCTATGCTATCACCTCCTTCAAAGGACCAAGACATTGGATTAAGTGTAAAAAAGCGCTTTTCTTTTTTGCAAACACCCCCGCACCATGTGCGTGGGGGCTAAAGCCAAAGACTGCAACTTTCAGGTTATTCATACATATACGGCCGCACAGGAGATAGTTCAATACTTGAACGCACAAGTATAAAAAGCCGTGGCATTATAAACATGATCTCAGAAATCATACATGTCATTTAAACATAACATCTTTCGAGCACTACGACTCTATTAAACAAGCGCCCTGCAGGACTTCCTCAAAATAGTGCTCGGCGGGTAATCGGCTTTTGTCCGAACCCCAGGATGCAACAGCGGTGGCATCCATCTCTGCCGAGTATGTTTTCACATGGGCGAGAGCCATCCGTGCACCTTCTATGCATGCCGACCGCTTCATCGCCTTGATATGCGGCATCGCCCCAAGGAATTGCTGCAACAAGCCAAAATAACTCTTCGGCTTGGGCCTTTCCGGCCACAGATGAGCAACCACATCTGTCATGGCAAGTACGGACAATCTATTCAGCTCAGCCCACTCAGCCAGCCGATCAGTCAACAGAAGTGGACGCTCCGGACTATGGAATTGAGACCAGTAAAGCTCTTCCATTTCGTGATCCTTCTGGCTTCGGAAGTGCACGACTGCGTCCGCCGCACTCGCCGCCAAATCCAGATAAGGATCCTCCGCACCACACAACTGGCCTAGTTGAGCATACTTCGGATCCGTGAACTTCCTACGCAGAAGAAAGGGCTTTCCAGCCACAATGTCTCCGGCTTGACGCAGTTCCTCCTTCATAGCCCGCATCTCACTCCGGGCATCCTTGACTTCGGCGGCGGCCTTCTTCAGGCCCTCTTGCTCCACTCGGTGTTCTCCTTCAAGAACCTCACAACGGTCGGTAGCATCTTTTAATTTCAAGGCCATTCCGGCCATCTCCTCCCTGCTTCGGCAGTGAGCAGCATTTTCGGCTTTTAGCTCTTCCGCTGCCTTTGAGGCAGCCGCATCACTTTTCCTGGCTTGCTCCTTGGCTCGAGCAAGCTCTGCTCGAAGGTCTTCCACAGCAGCGGCACCATCTACATCAAGCATACAAATTGTAAGGAATGGGCGTCAGCTCCCTTACTAGGCGACCACGGAGCAACCACCTACCTTGTGAATCATCAAAAGTCGTTTATTGACCAGCGCGATGTCCGCATCCGCAACATCGAGTTGCCTCTTTAGCTCGGCAACTCCATCAGTCCGGCTGGCCACCAAATGTTTCGCCACCTGCATAGGAAAGGCGACATTCTATTACTGAGATTATGATCCTTGGCACACTGTCGCTTTCGATAGCATACCAAGTCTCAGGGGCTACTATCTATATAGGGCGCACTCCATGTGCAAAACTGTCAAAAGGTATGTCATTTTTTGCGTACCTCAAACCCCGTCAGCAAATTTCCGACGGCCTCATACAACCCGCTTTCGGCGGATGAGATCCTCTCAATTACCATACTCATTAATGTGTGGTGATCTTCCGAGATAGACGCCCTCTTGAGCAAATCCTGCAGCTCCACCGGCCGTACTCCAATGGGTGCCGGACTCTCCGGCCCCGCCAGACTCGGGGAGACCCTCCATGACGACACCTCAGGGTTGTCCGCCCCGCCTGACGGGGCGGCAGATGGAGGCGTCTCGCTCTCCATCATCTCCGGACGAAGGTCCCCCGAAGTTGAGCTCTGATGAGATGGGCTGAGATCCGAACTACAAGGTGAAAACTTCGGTTACCTTTGGAAATAATATAGGGGCGTTCCCTATTACGAAATTCCCCCTTTTTGACTTACGGCTCGCTGGAGGGCTGATTCCTATGGGGAGACTATGCGGCCAGGGCTCTTCCCGGCACAGGACCTTCCGGTGCAGATTTCTTTCCCCGCTTTGAGGCCTTGGCCTCCGGGTCTTCGGAAGCAGTCCTCTTCTCCCCCTGGAAGGAGGGACTCTCGATTCCCCCCTTACTGAAAGCCTCCTTGGCAGAGGTGGTAGTTTCCCTGTGCCCCCCTTTGCTCTCATCCGAAGGCGCAAACTCCAACATTTTGACTAACACGGGATCCGGCGTGGTCTCAGGGAGGGGGGCCGGACACCGTATCAGTTTTGCTTGCGCTATCCACTCCTGTCCAAGGGATAGCTGGTTAAAAGGCAAACCCATGATAAATAAATGGACAATATGTCCGGACACAGGGCTACTTACTTGAGTATCCGGGCGATTGCAGCTTAGGCCGGCGTCCTCGGTCAAGTCCGGACGCATCTCTTGCGATCCGAAGAACAGTTTGTACATCTCCGCGGGTGTCAAACCCATGAAGTGTTGGAGAGCTCGTGGCCCCTCCGGATTAAATTCCCACAGGCGGAGGGGGCGTCGTTTGCAGGGCAGAAGGTGCCGGGTCAGCATAACCTGTGCCACTACGACCAGATTAATCTCCCTTTCTTGGAGGCCTCGAATCCGATCCTGCAACAGGGGTACGTCTTTGGACGGCCCCCAGTTAAGCCCCTTGTTGACCCATGACGTCAGCCCTTGTGGAGGGCCCGAGCGGAAGACGGGCGGCGGCTTCTGCCTGCTGCCCCTTGGAGCGGTGATATAGAACCACTCCTATTGCCACGAGCCGGGCTCCTCCTGAAAAGAGCCCTCAGGCCATGGAGCATCGTCCCTCTTGCTTATAACCGCCCCGCCGCACTCTGCCTGACGCCCCTCAATCATCTTCGGCTCCATGTTGAAGGTTTTGAGCCACAAGCCGAAGTGAGGGGTAGTGCGGAGGAAGGCTTCCCAGACGACAATGAATGATGAGATGTGGAGGATGGACTCCGGAGCCAAGTCATGGAATTCCAGCCCATAGTAAAACATGAGCCCCCTCACGAAGGGATCCATCGGTAAGCCTAAACCCTGACGGAGGTGAGACACGAACACGACGCTCTCGCCGGGCTCGGGAGTAGGAATAACTTGCCCTCGGGAAGGCAACCTATGCCAAATCTCGTAGGTCAAGTACCTGGTGTCTCTCAGCTTTAGCACGTCTTCTTCTGTGACGGAAGAGGGCATCCACCGGCCTCGTAGGTCGGAGCCGGACATTGTCGAAGGTTGAAGGTACCCGAATCTAGAGCCCTGGGTGTTGGAACTCAGGAGCGAGGGGCGGATTCGATCGAGGATTGAAGAAAACAAACAGGCCTTGGTCTCATTATAAAGAGGAAGAATACCAAGAGCCGTCCCCGTGACCGTTTGGAACCCTCCTTCGATGGAGGGGGCGTGGCAACGGGCGCGGTTGGGTTACCCACGTCCGTATTTATGAGAATCCCGGAATAAGGGGAGCATGATCTCTGCCTCGACAAGACGTGCCAAGGAAACCGCTTCGCTAAACGCACTGAGGTGGTACAATAAAAACAATTCGAGTAAAGGCTTGGTAGTGGTGTGACGTCACGCCATGAAACACGTCGGCAGATTGAACTTGTGTAAATATTATTCTCTCTATGGTGGTATGTGGAATTTATTTTGCAGAGCCGGACACTATCCTGGTGTTCACAATCTTCTATAAATTATTCGGAGGAGGAACCCGCCTTGCAATGCCGAAGACAATATGTGCGCCGGACTCGTCGTCATTGAAGCCTGGTTCAGGGGCTACTGAGGGAGTCCTGGACTAGGGGGTGTCCGGATAGCCGAACTATCATCATTGTCCGGACTCCAAGACTATGAAGATACAAGATTGAAGACTTCGTCCCGTGTCCGGATGGGACTTTCCTTGGCGTGGAAGGCAAGCTTGGCGATACGGATATGTAGATCTCCTACCATTGTAACCGACTCTGTGTAACCCTAGCCCTCTCCGGTGTCTATATAAACTGGATGGCTTTAGTCCGTAGGACGAACAACAATCATACCATAGGCTAGCTTCTAGGGTTTAGCCTCCTTGATCTCGTGGTAGATCTACTATTGTAACACACATCATCAATATTAATCAAGCAGGACGTAGGGTTTTACCTCCATCAAGAGGGCCCGAACCTGGGTAAAACATCGTGTCCCTTGTCTCCTGTTACCATCCGCCTAGACGCACAGTTCGGGACCCCCTCCCGAGATCCGCCGGTTTTGACACCGACAATCGGGTTTAGCAATCCTAGCAGCTTCATCACATAAATAAATAACATGCCCATCAATACTATCGACCAAGATATCTTTAGCCATAGCAATACTAGGTTCAACTTTAATTTGTTTAGGGGGTGTAGGTGTTCTAGTATAACTCTTACAAACCATAGTTGAAGCTTTAGCATGATCCTTTATTCTAACTGGAAAAGGTGGTTTCTCAATATAAGCAGTAGGAACAATAGGATCAACATTATAGGTAATAGTTTCTTCTTCAACTTTAATAGGTTCTATAATTTTCACTTCAATGGGAGGATGATATTTAAACCACTTCTCCTTAGGGAGATCAACATGAGTAGCAAATGATTCATAAAAAGAAGCTACTATCTCAGAGTCAAGTCCATATTTAGTGCTAAAATCACGAAAAGCATTGGTATCCATAAAAGATTTAACACGATCAAACTTAAGGTTTATATCTAACTCCTTACCTTCATCAAGTTCCCATCTTCAGAGTTGCATTTAATTCTTTCCAGTAAATCCCATCTGAATTCAATAGTCTTCTTCATAAAAGAACCAGTACAAGAAGTATCAAGCATAAATTGATCATTATGAGAAAGCCGATCAAAAAAAATTTGATTAATAATTTCTCTTGAGAGCTCATGATTGGGACATGAATATAACATTGAATTAAGCCTCCCCCAAGCTTGAGAGATACTTTCTCCTTCATGAGGCCAAAAATTATATATATAATTCTGATCACGATGAACCAGATGTATAGGATAAAACTTCTAATGAAATTCCAATTTCAATCTGTTGTAGTTCCATGATCCAATATCATCACGTAGCCTAAACATGTCAATGCCTTTCCCTTCAAAGATAAAGAGAAGACCTTCTTATTGAAATCATCCTCGGGCATACCTTCAAGCTTAAATAATCCACAAACTTCATCCACATAGATTAGGTGCATATCAGATGTAATGTTCCATCTCCTGCATAAGGATTAGCTAGCAGTTTCTCTATCATACCTGAAGGAATTTCATAATAAATATTTTCAGTAGGTGTAGTAGGTTGAGGAGCAACTCTTTGCTCTTCCGATCGAGGTGAAGATGCCCCGAACAAGCCCCTCAAAGGATTATTTTCCAAAGTAACAAGTGACAGTAAATTTCAGCACACTATATAAATGTTTCCTTACCGAATTCCACTTACCAAAGGCGCTTCACTCCCTAGCAACGGTGCCAGAAAATAGTCTTGATGACCCACAAGTATAGGGGATCTATCGTAGTCCTTTCGATAAGTAAGACTATCGAACCCAACGAGGAGCAGAAGGAAATGACAAGCGGTTTTCAGCAAGGTATTCTCTGCAAGCATTGAAATTATCCGTAATAGATAGTTTTGTGATAAGATAATTCGTAACGGGTAACAAGTAACAAAAGTAAACAAGGTGCAGCAAGGTGGCCCAATCCTTTTTGTAGCAAAGGACAAGCCTGGACGAACTCTTATATAAAGCAAAGCGCTCCCGAGGACACATGGGAACTATTATCAAGTTATTTTCATCATGCTCACATGATTCGCGTTCGTTACCTTGATAATTTGATATGTGGGCGGACCGGTGCTTGGGTGCTGCCCTTCCTTGGAAAAGCCTCCCACTTATGATTAACCCCTCTCGCGAACATCCGCAACTACGAAAGAAGAATTAAGGTAAACCTAACCATAGCATGAAACATATGGATCCAAATTAGCCCCTTACGAAGCAATGCATAAACCCTTTGGTTTAACCTTTTGTGACTCTAGCAACTCAGCATCTACTTATTACTTCCCAATGCCTTCTCCTAGGCACAAATCATGGTGAAGTGTCATGTAGTCGACGTTCACATAACACCACTAGAGAAAATACAACATATATCTCATCAAAAATATCGAATGAATACTAAATTCACATGATTACTTATGACAAGAGTTCTCCCATCTCCTCAGGAACAAACTTAACTACTCACAAAGCATATTGATGTTCATAATCAGAGGAATATTAATTATCATTAAGGATCTGAACATATGATCTTCCACTGAATAAACCAATTACTAGCATCAACTACAAGGAGTAATCAATACTACTAGCAACCCACAGGTACCAATCTAAGGTTTTGAGACAAACATCAGATATAAGAGATGAACTAGGGTTTGAGAGGAGATGGTGCTGGTGAAGATGTTTATGGAGATTGACCCCCTCTCGATGCTCATCGATGGTGATGACAATGGTGATGATTTCCCCCTCCCGGAGGGAAGTTTCCCCGGCAGAACAACTTCGTCGGAGCCCTAGATTAGTTCTGCCCAGGTTCCGCCTCGAGACGGCGGCGCTTCGTACCGAAAGTTTCCTTCTTATTTTTTCCAGATCAAAACACACCATATAGCAGTAGAAGGGCGTGATGGGCCTGCCAGGGGGCCAACAAAACAGGAGGGCGCGCCCTCCATCCTTGTGGATGGCAAGTGGCCCCTCCTAATGCTTTCTTCGCCCAATATTTTTTATATTTTCCAAAATATTCTCCGTGAAGTTTTAGGACTTTTGGAGTTGTGCAAAATAGGTCTCTAATATTTGCTCCTTTTCTAGTCTAGAATTCCAGCTACCGGCACTCTCCCTCTTCATGTAAACCTTGTAAAATAAGAGAGAATGGGCATAAGTATTGTGATAGAATGTGTAATAACAACCCATAATGCAATAGATATCAATATAAAAGCATGATGCAAAATGTATGTATCAACTGCCAAGAGAGAGCTCATTTATAGCGAAGACGAAGAGATAGTGAGAACGGACAACCCTGTCTAATTCCTCTATTGCTCCCAAAGCATTGAAATTGTTTGCCATTAATGATAGCAGAACAGTAGGCGTGGAAATGCAGGCGTACATAAGATTAATAAAATTACCATGCAACCCTTTATGAACAAGAGCAGATACAATAAAGTTCCACTCGATGCGATTGAAAGCATTTGCAAGGTCAATTTTAAGTAAAATGGCCTCATGGTTCCTGTGCAAAATGAGTGGGTGATTTCTTGACCTATAGTAATGTTATCACTGATTCTTCTACCTTTGATAAAAGCTTGTTGCATCGGATCAATGAAATCTGGGAGATGGTGTTTAAGTTTATTAGCAAGACTTTTAGCAATGCTTGTGTAGATATACAAAAACTAATAGGTCTATAATCGCTAGGAACTTGAGGCACCAGCTTCTTAGGAATAAGTGCAATATTCGTATCACTAATGTGAGGAGGCAGAATGCCTGTTTGATAAAAAAATCTTACCAGAGTAGTGACATCCTCACCTATTCAGTCCCATGTGGCAACATAGAACTCGAGATTAAAACCGTCCAACCCGGGTGAAGCATTTAATTTCATGCCCTTGAGTGTCCACAAAATTTCCTTCTTATCCGGTATAAAAGAAGTGGAATTATTAGACAAAGGAAGAGGATCTGAAGCTAAGAAGAGCCTGCTATGAGGGTTGGGCGATGAGAAGATGTATCTAAAGTAGTTAGCAGAAGTGTTTGCAGTCTGCTCAGGTTTAAAATGGATAATAACATTTTTTCTGTTTTAATAGAAACAATAGTATTCCTTCTCTTGAGGACAACACGATGAAAATAATCAGTATTTCTATCGGTGTCTCTTGCCCAGTGATTTTTTTGGCTCTTTGCCTATAGAATTTAGCGATCTTAGTGAAGTTTATTCATACCTTATTGTGAGAATTGATTCAAGGGCATGATCTTGCCGCTGAAGAGGCATCATTTTAATGTTGTTGATTTGCTCTTCAATTGATTTGAGCTCCGGTTGAAGAGGCTTTTTCTTTCTGCACCATCTCCTTAAGGAACCTGCCAAAGAGTGAGTACAAGTAGAAAAAGGAGCTTTCCAGGATTAAATAATACTAGCAGGCGGAGGCGCGGCAGCACTCCGCGCCCATGGTGGAGCCTATGAGTTCATCTGTGTTGTTTTTTATTTTAAAATAAGAGAAGGAATGGTAGTGAGTTTGAGGCCAAGTTGGTCACATAAGTCCTTGTACTTTTTGATCCCTGTACATCGAGGTAGTGGACAAACAGAGCAAGAAAGATGATCAATTCATGCACATGAAAACTCAAAGACTTGCATTACAGTTTAGGAACCTAAGAGCGGAAGAAAATAAAACTACGAAAAATAAAATCCATGCAAAGGATATATGAGGTATGTAATCATGCATTTTGAAATACAATGTTGTCTTTCGAAACTCGACATATTTTGTCTCTACTCCATCAGAGAAATAGGTGAATAAGAAGTCCATGATAATTATTTTCTGCAAGATAATGTCCTGTCAACCCCCCCACACACACACATCAAAAGTAGCAAAGATATTATGTTTCCAGCGCATACATTCGGACTGATTACCTTCCCTTTGCTTGTATAGAGTGAAACTGTGGTAATATTTGCCACAAAGTTTATATATGGTACATAACAATGAGGAAAATTAAAATATGAAGCATCAATTCACGCATATGAAAACTCAAAGACTTGCATAGTTGCATGACAGTTTTAGGAACCTAAGAACAAAAGCGTCTTTATATCTACCAAAGAGTTTGTATGATTACTGGTAGTTTTCAAATTATATAAGCAAAAAAAGAAAAGAGTTAGCATCTTCCTCAGGGAAACCTTATAACATGTATTGAAACAACATAGATGCTCAAAGAAAAATATCAAAGAGAACATAAATTGGTATCTCGAGTTAATATGGAAACATTTAAGGGCACCAAAATGTGCTAAAAGCATACAGAGAATATGCATGGAATTTTTTGCCAAAGCATTTCTAGAGCGATATTAGGCCTATATGCTCATTAGTACAGTATAGTTTGGTCAAGTTAGGATGATGACATGGGTGATATACTGATATTGCTACAAAGAAGAAGAAAACAAAAAAGAAAAGATCTAAGAATTTTGTATTACCTTGTAATTACATGTGTTGTCTTTATTATTTTAACCAAAGATTGTATATGATTGCTCACAATTTCAAAATTGCAAGGGAAAAAAGATGAGGACATATTTAACGCGTGTATGAGTTAATTATTTGCAGCAGTTGGCATGAAAGAGGAAGAACAGGTATAAAAAAGATGCAAGAAAATGCAGAAGCAAAGAATTGTAGTGACCACTTTATAAGCTCAGAAACAAGTAAAATAAACAGACAAATTGGATTCATGGTTAACAAACACATGTAGTCAAGATAGAGGAGTAACCCTTTCAAGACATCGTCCTTGTTGTCGTACTTGTGGTGGCCACGAGGATGATGAAGCTCAAGCCTCCTACTTGTCATCCTTTGATTTATCCCCTTTCCGTTGATACTCTTTGGTAGTTCCTTGTGGAAGATTAGACCGTGGTCCTACTTATCGAGGCCACACGAGAGGGAGTCGCTAGTTGGGAGAGAAGAAGTTGAGAATATCGATGGCTTGAGAAGGAGGTTGGAGAGGGAGCGTCACTGGTCAGAATTGGCGCCGAAGCACAACCACGTCCGCCGAGGAGGTCGTCTGAGACAAAGAACCGGGCCTAGGTCTTGAGGCCACGCGACCCCATGGTCGAGCATATTGGAAGATAGCATGGAGAGAAAAGGTGGGGGAGGGGCCTGCAGCAGTGACATGGTTGGGCCCCTTGGCCAGCAGGGGAAAGGTTGGAGAGGATGGGAGAGAGGGCGTTGTTGCTTTTGTTGCGTTGCCCTGCTGCTGTTGGTGAGGAAGACGGGAGATGGGATTTTTTTAGGGAAAGAACATGCACGGTGTTGTGAGGGAGAAGAAAGTGCTCGAGGCACTCTTCACCTCTCGGGAAGGGTTGTGTCGCATGCAGAGGGGGCGTGGGAAGGTAGAAAATGCACCAAAAAATAGGCAGAAATCACATATTTGACCTGAGGCCCAAATCAAATCACAAAATGACCTGCTCACGAAAATAATTCACTCTGCTGACCCTTTCGAGTGGTGCCCGATAGCTAGGCACCGCACCCTATTGTGCAGTGCCCTTTCCTTAGGCGTCGCACCTCCTGCTAGCGTGGCAGCCCGAGGCCAGGCGTGGCCCCACACGCACCTGTGCAGCGCCTAAGGCTAGGGCGCCACACTTGTAATGTGCAGCGCCCGTGTCTTAGGCGCTGCACTGTCTGTGTGCCACTTAGGCTGGCCCCACCCTCTCGCCCCTCCTGATGACCCACAAGTGTAAGGGATCTATCGTAGTCCTTTCAATAAGTAAGAGTGTCGAACCCAACGAGGAGCAGAAGGAAATGATAAGCAGTTTTCAGTAAGGTTTTCTCTGCAAGCACTGAAATAGTAGGTGATAGGTAGTTTTGTGATAAGATAAATAGTAACGAGCAACAAGTAAATAAAGTGCAGCAAGGTGGCCCAATCCTTTATGTAGCAAAGGATAAGCCTGGACAATTTCTAATAATGATAAAGGAGCTCCCAAGGACACATTGGGAATTATCGTCAAGCTAGTTTTCATCACGTTCATAGGATTCGCGTTTGGTACTTTGATAATTTGATATGTAGGTGGACCGGTACTTGGGTATTGCCCTAACTTGGACAAGCATCCCACTTATGATTAACCCCTATTGCAAGCATCCGCAACTACAAAAGAAGTATTAAGGTAAACCTAACCACAACATTAAACATATGGATCCATATCAGCCCCTAACGAAGCAATGCATAAACTAGGGTTTAAGCTTCTATCACTCTAGCAACCCATCATCTACGTATTACTTCCCCATGCCTTCCTATAGGCCCATATAATGGTGAAGTGTCATGTAGTCGACGTTCACATAACACCACTAGAGGAAAAGACAACATACATCTCATCAAAATATCGAACGAATACCAAATTCACATGACTACTAATAGCAAGACTTCACCCATGTCCTCAGGAACAAATGTAACTACCCACAAAGCATATTCATGTTCATAATCAGAGGAGTAATAATATGCATAAAGGATCTGAACATATGATCTTCCACCAAGTAAACCAATTAGCATCAACTACAACGAGTAATCAACACTACTAGCAACCCACAGGTACCAATTTGTGGTTTTGATACAAGATTGGATACAAGAGATGAACTAGGGTTTTGAGAGGAGATGGTGCTGGTGAAGATGTTGATGGAGATTGACCCCCTCCCGATGAGAGGATCGTTGGTGATGACGTTGGTGATGATTTCCCCCTCCCGAAGGGAAGTGTCCCCGGCAGAACAGCTCCGCCGGAGCCCTAGATTGATTCCGCCAAGGTTCCTCCTCGTGGCAGCGGAGTTTCGTCCCATAAGCTTGCCCACGATTTTTTCCAGGGTAAAAGTGATGATATAGCAGAAGATGGACACTGGAGGCCCACCAGGGGGCCCAGGAGATACGGGGCGCGCCCCCTGTCTCCTGGACAGGGTGTGGGCCCCCTGGCCTATTTCTTTCGCTCATAAATTCTTATTAAATCCAAAAAGTTGTTTCATGGAGTTTCAGGACTTTTGGAGCTGTGCAGAATAGGTTTCCAACGTTTGCTCCTTTTCCAGCCAGAATTTCAGCTGCCACCATTCCCCCTCTTCATGGTAAACCTTATAAAATAAGAGAGAATAGCCATAAGTATTGAGATATATTGTGTAATAACAACCCATAATGCAATAAATATTGATATAAAAGCATGATGCAAAATGGACGTATCAACTCCCCCAAGCTTAGACCTTGCTTGTCCTCAAGCGGAAACCGAAATCGAAAAATATGTCCACATGTTTAGCGATAGAGGTGTCGATAAAAATAAAATACACACATGAGGGTGCTACCTCTTGAGCACTGCGTTGGATTTCCCTGAAGAGGAGAGGATGATGCAGCAAAGTAGCGTAAGTATTTCCCTCAGTTTTTGAGAACCAAGGTATCAACCCAGTAGGAGACCACGCACATGTCCCTCGTACCTACACAAATCGATAGCTCCTCACAACCAACGCGATTAGGGGTTGTCAATCCCTTCACGGTCACTTAAGAGAGTGAGATCTGATAGAGATGATAAATAATATTTTTGGTATTTTTGGTATATAGATGCAAAGTGAAAAGTGAAAGGCGAAGTAAAAACAAAGCAAATAATAAAGTAATGGAGATTGATATGATGAGAATAGACCCGGGGGCCATAGGTTTCACTAGTGGCTTCTCTCAAGAGCATAGATATTCTATAGTGGGTGAACAAATTACTGTTGAGCAATTGACAGAATTGAGGATAATTATGAGTATATCTAGTTATGATCATGTATATAGGCATCACGTCCAAGATAAGTAAACCAAAATGATTCTGCATCTACTACTATTACTCCACTCGTCGACCGCTATCCAACATGCATCTAGAGTATTAAGTTAAAAACTGAGTAACGCCTTAAGCAAGATGACATGATGTAGAGGGATAAATTCATGCAATATGATAAAAAACCCATCTTGTTATCCTCAATGGCAACAATACAATACGTGCCTTGCTGCCCCTTCTGTCACTGGGAAAGGACACCACAAGATTGAACCCAAAGCTAAGCACTTCTCCCATTGCAAGGACTACCAATCTAGTTGGCCAAACCAAACGGATAATTCGAAGAGACTTGCAAAGATAACTCAATAATACATAAAAGAATTCAGAGAAGATTCAAATATTATTCATAGATAAGCTGGATCATAAACCCACAATTCATCGGTCTCAACAAACACACCGCAAAAAGAAGATTACATCAAATAGATCTCCACGAGAGAGGGGGAGAACATTGTATTGAGATCCAAAAAGAGAGAAGAAGCCATCTAGCTACTAGCTATGGACCCGAAGGTCTGAAGTAAACTACTCACACTTCATCGGAGGGGCTATGATGTTGATGTAGAAGCCCTCCATGGTGGATGCCCCCTCCGGCGGAGCTCCAGAACAGGCCCCAAGATGGGATCTCGTGGGTACAGAAGGTTGCGGCGGTGGAATTAGGTTTTTGGCTCCTGTTCTGATCATTTGGGGATACGTAGGTATATATAGGAGGAAGGAGTACGTCAGTGGAGCAACAGGGGGCCCACGAGGCCGGGGGGCGCGTCCTAGGGGGGGGGGGCGCCCCCCACCCTCGTGACCGCCTCTTTTGTTCCTTGGAGCAGGGTCCAAGTCTCCTGGATCATGTTCTGTGAGAAAATCACATTCCCGAAGGTTTCATTCCGTTTGGACTCCGTTTGATATTCCGTTTCTTCGAAATACTGAAATAGGCAAAAAACAGCAATTCTGGGCTGGGCCTCCAGTTAATAGGTTAGTCCCAAAAATAATCTAAAAGTGGAAAATAAAGCCCAATATAGTCCAAAACAGTAGATAAAGTAGCATGGAGCAATCAAAAATTATAGATACGTTGGAGACGTATCAGGCATCCCCAAGCTTAATTCCTGCTCGTCCTCGAGTAGGTAAATGATAAAAAAGAATTTTTGATGCGGAGTGATACTTTGGCATAATTTTAATGTAAATCTTCTTAATTGTGGCATGAATATTCAGATCCGAAAGATTCAAGACAAAAGTTCATATTGACATAAAAATAATAATATTTCAAGCATACTAACTAAGCAATTATGTCTTCTCAAAATAACATGGCCAAAGAAAGTCATCCCTACAAAATCATATAGTCTGGCTATGCTCCATCTTCCCCACACAAAATATTTAAATCATGCACAACCCCGGTGACAAGCCAAGCAATTGTTTCATAATTTAACATTTTCAAAACTTTTTCAATCTTCACGCAATACATGAGCGTGAGCCATGGATATAGCACTATATGTGGAATAGAATGGTGGTTGTGGAGAAGACAAAAAGAGGGAAGATAGTCTCACATCAACTAGGCGTATCAACGGGCTATGGAGATGCCCATCAATAGATATCAATGTGAGTGAGTAGGGATTTCCATGCAACGGATGCACTAGAGCTATAAGTATATGAAATCTCTACAAAAGAAACTAAGTGGGTGTGCATCCAACTCGCTTGCTCACGAAGACCTAGGGCATTTTGAGGAAGCCCATCATTGGAATATACAAGCCAAGTTCTATAATGAAAAATTCCCACTAGTATATGAAGGTGACAAAATGAGAGACTCTCTATCATGAAGATCTTGGTGCTACTTTGAAGCACAAGTGTGGTAAAAGGATAGTAACATTGTCCCTTCTCTCTTTTTCTCTCATTTTTACTTTTTTCTTCTTTGGCTTTCTTTTTTTTTGTTTTTGGCCTTTCTCCTTTTTCTTTTCTTTCTTTTCTTTTTTTTGTAAAGTCCGAAGTCTCATCCCGACTTATGGGGGAATCATAGTCTCCATCATCCTTTCGTCACTTGGGACAATGCTCTAATAATGATGATCATCACACTTTTATTTTTCTTACAACTCAACAATTACAACTTGATACTTAGAACAAAGTATGACTCTATATGAATGCCTCCGGCGGTGTACCGGGATATGCAATGAATCATGAGTGACATGTATGAAAGAATTATGAACGGTGGCTTTGCCACTAATACGATGTCAACTACATGATCATGCTAGCAATATGACAATGGTGGAGCGTGTCATAATAAACGGAACGGTGGAAAGTTTCATGGTAATATATCTCGGAATGGCTATGGAAATGCCATGATAGGTAGGTATGGTGGCTGTTTTGAGGAAGATATATGGTGGGTGTATGATACCGGCGAAAAGTGCGCGGTATTAGAGAGGCTAGCAATGGTGGAAGGATGGGAGAAGGTGCGTATAATCCATGGACTCAACATTAGTCATAAAGAACTCATATACTTGTTGCAAAAATCTAGAAGTTATCAAAGCAAAGTATTACGCGCATGCTCCTAGGGGGATAGATTGGTAGCAAAAGACCATCGCTCGTCCCCAACCGCCACTCATAAGGAAGACAATCAATAAATAAATCATGCTCCGAGTTCATCACATAACGGTTCACCATACGTGCATGCTACAGGAATCACAAACTTCAACACAAGTATTCTTTAAATTCACAACTACTCAACTATCATGACTCTAATATCACCATCTTCATATCTCAAAACAATTATCAAGCATCAAACTTTTCTTAGTATTCAACGCACTCAAAAGAAAGTTTCACATATCTTGAATACCAAGTATATTAACATTAAGCAAATTACCATGCTATTAACGACTCTCAAAATAATCTAAGTGAAGCATGATAGATCAATAGTTTCTTTAAAACAAATCCACCACCGTGCTCTAAAAGATCTAAATGAAGCACTAGAGCAAAAATTATCACGCTCAAAAGATATAAGTGAAGCACATAGAGTATTCTATCAAATTCCAACTCATGTATGGCTCTCTCAAAAGGTGTACATCAAGGATTATTCTAGTAAACTAACAAGAAAAGACGCAAATAATACAAGACGCTCCAAGCAAAACACATATCATGTGGTGAATAAAAATATAGCTCCAAGTAAATTACCGATGGAAGTAGACAAAAGAGGGGATGCCTTCCGGGGCATCCCCAAGCTTTGACTTTTTGGTGTCCTTGGATTATCTTTGGGGTGCCATGGGCATCCCCAAGCTTAGGCTCTTTCCACTCCTTGTTCCATGATCCATCAAATGAATTCACCCAAAACTTGAAAACTTCACAACACAAAACTCAATAGAAATCTCGTGAGCTCCGTTAGAGAAAGAAAACAAAAGACTACTTAAAGTTACTGTAATGAACTCATTCTTTATTTATATAGGTGTTAAACCTACTGTATTCCAACTTCTCTATGGATTATAAACTATTTTACTAGCCATAGATTCATCAAAATAAGCAAACAACACACGCAAAACAGAATCTGTCAAAAACAGAACAGTCTGTAGCAATCTGTAACTAACGCAAACTTCTCGAACTCTAAAAATACTACCAAAATAGTAAGTCCTGGAAAATTTATTTATTGAACATAAGCAAAAATAATCAACGCAAAAGCACGTTCCTGTGATTTAACAAAATTATATTTGTGCGTGCAAAGTTTTTGTTTTTCAGCAGAATCAAATCAACTATCATCGTAGGTTATCCTATAGGTTCTACTTGGCACAAACACTAATTAAAACATAAAACCACATCCAAACAGAGGCTGGATGGATTATTTATTCCTAAACAGAAGCAAAAAACAAAAAACAAAAAATAAAATTGGGTTGCCTCCCAACAAGCGCTATCGTTTAACGCCCCTAGCTAGGCATAAAAGCAAGGATAGATCTACGTATTGCCATCTTTGGTAGGCAATCCATAAGTGGCTCTCATGATAGATTCATATGGTAATTTTATTTTCTTTCTAGGTAAGTGTTCCATGCCCTTCTTTAAGGGAAATTGGAATCTAATATTCCCTTCCTTCATATCAATAATTGCACTAATCGTTTTAAGGAAAGGTCTACCAAGAATAATAGGACATGAAGGATTGCAATCTATATCAAGAACGATAAAATCTACGGGCACATAATTCCTATTTGCAACAATAAGAACATCATTAATTCTTCCCATAGGCTTTTTAATAGTGGAATCCACAAGATGCAAGTTTAGAGAGCAATCATCAAAGTCACGGAAATCTAGCAAATCACACAAAGTTTTGGGAATAGTAGAGACACTAGCACCCAAATCACACAAAGCATGAAACTCATAATCTTTAATTTTAATTTTAATAGTAGGTTCCCACTCATCATAGAGTTTTCTAGGGATAGAAACTTTCAACTCAAGTTTTTCTTCATAAGATTGCATCAAGGCATCAACAATGTGTTCGGTAAAGGCCTTATTTTGACTATAAGCATGAGGAGAATCTAGCACAGATTGCAACAAGGAAATACAATCAATTAAAGAGCAATTTTCATAATTAAATTCCTTGAGATCCAAAATAGCGGGTTTAGCAACATCTAGGTTTTTATTTCTTTCAAATCCACTTTTATCAATTTCATGATCAAGATCTAGAAACTCTGAATTCTTAGAACGCCTTCTAGGTAAAGGAAGATCATATTCAGTTTCATCAAGATTCATATTGCAAAACAAAGATTTAACGGGGGATACATCAATAAATTTTAGATCTTCATCTTGATTTTCATAGGAATTGGAAGAACGCGCTTTAATAAAGGCATCTTTGGAAGCACGCATCCTAGCGGTTCTTTCTTTGCACTCATCAATGGAAATTCTCATGGCTTTGAGAGACTAATTGATATCATGCTTAGGAGGAATAGATCTAAGCTTTAAAGAATCAATTTCAAGAGAAATTTTATCAACGTTCCTAGCCAAATCATGAACTTTAAGCAATTTCTCTTCAAGCAAAGCATTAAAATTCTTTTGTGAATTCATAAACTCTCTAACACTACTCTCAAATTCAGAGGGCATCTTGTTAAAATTTCCATAAGAGTTGTTGTAGGAATTTCCATAATTATTAGAAGGATTACTAGGATAAGGCCTAGGATTAAAATTCCCTCTATACGCATTGTTTCCAAAACTATTCCTACCAACAAAATTCACATCCATAGATTCATTATTATTCTCAATCAAAGTAGACAAGGGCATATCATTGGGATCAAGGGAAGTATTTTTAGTAGCAAACATCTTCATAAGTTCATCCATCTTTTCACTCAAAAACATTGATTTCTTCTATAGCATGCACTTTTTTACTAGAAGATCTTTCGGTGTGCCATTGAGAATAATTAGCCATAATATTATCAAGCAATTTTTTAGCATCTCCTAACGTAATTTCCATAAACGTGCCTCCCGCGGCCGAATCTAAAAGATTTCTAGAAGCAAAATTCAATCCGGCATAAAAATTTTGTATGATCATCCATAAATTCAAACCATGAGTAGGGCAATTGCGACGCATCAATTTCATTCTTTCCCAAGATTGGGCAACATGCTCATGATCAAGTTGTTTAAAATTCATAATATCGTTCCTAATAGTGATGATCTTAGCGGGAGGAAAATACTTAGAGATAAAAGCATCTTTGCACTTGTTACAAGAATCAATACTATTTTTAAGCAAAGACGAAAACCAAACTTTAGCACGATCTCTAAGTGAAAACGGAAATAACTTTAATTTGACAATATTGTTATCCGTATCTTTCTTCTTTTGCATATCACACAAATCAACAAAATTGTTTAGATGAGTAGCGGCATATTCACTAGGAAGGCCGGCGAATTGATCTTTCATAACAAGATTCAGCAAAGCGGTATTGATTTCACAAGACTCATCATTATTAAGAGGAGCAATCGAAGTACTAAGGAAATCATTATTATTGGTATTTGAGAAGTCACACAATTTGGTATTATCTTGCGCCATGGCAACAAGTAATCCAACACACAAGCAAACAGAAAGGCAACGGGAAAAGGCAAATGGGAAAGAGAGGAGGAGATTGGGAAAGAGAGGGCGAATAAAACGACAAGGATGAAGTGGGGGAGAGGAAAATAAGAGGCAAATGGCAAATAATGTAATGTGAGAGATAAGGATTGTGATGGGTACTTGGTATGGTTGACTTGCTCTTGCGTGAGCCTCCCCGGCAATGGCACTAGAAATTCTTCTTGCTACCTCTTGAGCACTGCGTTGGGTTTCCCCGAAGAGGAGAGGATGATGTAGCAAAGTAGCGTAAGTATTTCCCTCAGCTTTTGAGAACCAAGGTATCAATCCAGTAGGAGACCACGCACAAGTCCCTCGTACCTACACAAATCGATATCTCCTCACAACCAACGCGATTAGGGGTTGTCAATCCCTTCACAGTCACATACGAGAGTGAGATCTGATAGAGATGATAAATAATATTTTTGGTATTTTTGGTATATAGATGCAAAGTGAAAAGTAAAAGGTGAAGTAAAAACAAAGCAAGTAATAAAGTAATGGAGATTGATATGATGAGAATAGACCCGGGGGCCATAGGTTTCACTAGTGGCTTCTCTCAAGAGCATAGATATTCTATGGTGGGTGAACAAATTTCTGTTGAGCAATTGACATAATTGAGCATAATTATGAGTATATCTAGGTATGATCATGTATATAGGCATCACGTCCAACACAAGTAAACCGAAACGATTCTGCATCTACTACTATTACTCCACTCATCGACCGCTATCCAGCATGCATCTAGAGTATTAAGTTAAAAACAGAGTAACGCCTTAAGCAAGATGACATGATGTAGAGGGATAAATTCATGCAATATGATAAAAACCCCATCTTGTTATCCTCAATGGCAACAATACAATACGTGCCTTGCTGCCCCTTCTGTCACTGGGAAAGGACACCACAAGATTGAACCCAAAGCTAAGCACTTCTCCCATTGCAAGAACTACCAATCTAGTTGGCCAAACCAAACGGATAATTCAAAGAGACTTGCAAAGATAACTCAATCATACATAAAAGAATTCAGAGAAGATTCAAATATTATTCATAAATAAGCTGGATCATAAACCCACAATTCATCGGTCTCAACAAACACACCTCAAAAAGAAGATTACATCGAATAGATCTCCACGAGAGAGGGGGAGAACATTGTATTGAGATCCAAAAAGAGAGAAGAAGCCATCTAGCTACTAGCTATGGACCCGAAGGTCTGAATGTTGGAAATATGCCCTAGAGGCAATAATAAATTAGTTGTTATTATTATATTTCCTTGTTCATGATAATCATTTATTATCCATGCTATAATTGTATTGATAGGAAACTCAGATACATGTGTGGCTACATAGACAACACCATGTCCCTAGTAAGCCTCTAATTGACTAGCTCGTTGATCAATAGATGGTTATGGTTTCCTGACCATGGACATTGGATGTCGTTGATAACGGGATCACATCATTAGGAGAATGATGTGATGGACAAGACCCAATCCTAAGCCTAGAACAAAGATCGTGTAGTTCGTATGCTAAAGCTTTTCTAATGTCAAGTATCATTTCCTTAGACCATGAGATTGTGCAACTCCCGGATACCATAGGAATGCTTCGGGTGTACCAAACATCACAACGTAACTGGGTGGCTATAAAGGTGCACTACGGGTATCTCTGAAAGTGTCTGTTGGGTTGGCACGAATCGAGATTGGGATTTGTCACTCCGTGTAACGGAGAGGTATCTCTGGGCCCACTCGGTAGGACATCATCATAATGTGCACAATGTGACCAAGGGGTTGATCACGGGATGATGTGTTACGGAACGAGTAAAGAGACTTGCCGGTAACGAGATTGAACAAGGTATCGGCATACCGACGATCGAATCTCGGGCAAGTACAATACCGCTAGACAAAGGGAATTGTATATGGGATCGATTAAGTCCTTGACATCGTGGTTCATCTGATGAGATCATTGTGTAACATGTGGGAGCCAACATGGGTATCCAGATCCCGCTGTTGGTTATTGACCGGAGAACGTCTCGGTCATGTCTGCATGATTCCCGAACCCGTAGGGTCTACACACTTAAGGTTCGATGACGCTAGGGTTATAAAGGAAGTTCGTGTGTGGTTACCAAATGTTGTTCGGAGTCCCGGATGAGATCCCGGACGTTACAAGGAGTTCCGGAATGGTCCGGAGGTAAAGATATATATATGGGAAGTCCTGTTTTGGTCACCGGAAAAGTTTCGGGTTTTATCGGTAACGTACCGGGACCACCGGGAGGGTCCCTGGGGTCCACCATCCCCGGAGGGCTGCATGGGCCAAGTGTGGGAGGGGATCAGCCCCAGGTGGGCTGGTGCTCCCCCCCACAAGGGCCCAAGGCGCCTAGGGTTTGGGGGAGGGGGCGCACCAACCTAACTTGGGGGGCAAGTTTCCCCTCCCCCCCCCTTGGCCGCACCCTAGATGGGTTTGAGCTGGCCGCCACCCCTAGGGGTGGAACCCTAGGTGGGGGCGCAACCCTCCCTCTACCCCTATATATACTTGAGGGTTTTGGGGCTGCCAATAGATGAGTTTGACCTCTCCCTGGTGCAGCCCTACCTCTTTCCCTTCTCCTCTCCCGCAGTGCTTGGCAAAGCCCTGCAGGATTGCCACGCTCCTCCATCACCACCACGCTGTTGTGCTGCTGCTGGACGGAGTCTTCCTCAACCTCTCCCGCTCTCCTTGCTGGATCAAGGCATGGGAGACGTCACCGGGCTGTACGTGTGTTGAACGCGGAGGTGCCGTCCGTTCGGCACTAGGATCTCCGGTGATTTGGATCACGACGAGTACGACTCCTTCAAACCCGTTCTCTTGAACGCTTCCGCTTAGTGATCTACAAGGGTATGTAGATGCACTCTCCTTCCCCTCGTTGCTGGTTTCTCCATAGATAGATCTTGGTGACACGTAGGACAATTTTGAATTTCTGCTACGTTCCCCATTAGTGGCATCATGAGCTAGGTCTATTGCGTAGATTCTATGCACGAGTAGAACACAAAGTAGTTGTGGGAGTTGATTTTGTTCAATATGCTTACCGTTACTAGTCCAATCTTGTTTCGACGGTATTGTGGGAGGAAGCGGCCCAGACCGACCTTACACGTACTCTTACATGAGACAGGTTCCACCGACTGACATGCACTTGGTGTATAAGGTGGCTAGCGGGTGCCAGTCTCTCCCACTTTAGTCGGAATAGATTCGATGAAAAGGGTCCTTATGAAGGGTAAATAGCAATTGGCATATCACATTGTGGTTTTGCGTAGGTAAGAAACGTTCTTGCTAGAAACCCATAGCAGCCACGTAAAACATGCAAACAACAATTAGAGGACGTCTAACTTGTTTTTGCAGGGTATGCTATGTGATGTGATATGGCCAAGAAGAATGTGATGAATGATATGTGATGTATGAGATTGATCATGTTCTTATAAGAGGAATCACGACTTGCATGTCGATGAGTATGACAACCGGCAGGAGCCATAGGAGTTGTCTTTATTTATTGTATGACATGCGTGTCATTGAACAACGCGATGTAATTACTTTACTTTATTGCTAACCGGTAGCCATAGTAGTAGAAGTAATAAGTTGGCGAGACAACTTCATGGAGACACGATGATGGAGATCATGATGATGGAGATCATGGTGTCATGCCGGTGACGATGATGATCATGGAGCCCCGAAGATGGAGATCAAAAGGAGAAAAATGATATTGGCCATATCATGTCACTATTTTGATTGCATGTGATGTTTATCATGTTTCTACATCTTATTTGCTTAGAATGACAGTAGTAAATAAGATGATCCCTCATTAAAATTTCAAGAAAGTGTTCCCCCTAACTGTGGACCGTTGCGAAAGTTCGTCGTTTCAAAGCACCATGTGATGATCGGGTGTGATAGATTCTTACGTTCACATACAACGGGTGTAAGCCATTTTTACACACGCGAAACACTTAGGTTAACTTGACGAGCCTAACATGTACAGACATGGCCTCGGAACACAAGAGACCAAAAGGTCGAGCATGAGTCGTATAGTAGATATGATCAACATGAAGATGTTCACCGATGATGACTAGTCCGTCTCACGTGATGATCGGACACAGCCTAGTTGACTCGGATCATGTAATCACTTAAATGACTAGAGGGATGTCTATCTGAGTGGGAGTTCATTAGATGAACTTAATTATCCTGAACGTAGTCAAAAGCCCTTTGCAAATTATGTCATAGCTTGCGCGTTAGTTCTACTGTTTTAGATATGTTCCTAGAGAAAATATAGTTGAAAGTTGACAGTAGCGATTATGCGGTCAGTAGAAAGCTTATGTCCTTAATGCACCGCTCAGTGTGCAGAACCCCAAAACGTCGTCTGTGGATGTTGCAAACATCGGACATACACGTTTTGATAACTACGTGATAGTTCAGTTAAACGGTTTAGAGTTGAGGCACCAAAGATGTTTTTCGAAACATCGCAGAACATATGAGATGTTTCGAGGGCTGAAATTGGGATTTCAGGCTTGTGCCCACGTCAAGAGGTATAAGACCTCTGACGATTGTCTTATCCTGCAAACTAAGGGAGAAAAGCTCAATTGTTGAGCTTGTGCTCAGATTGTCTGAGTGCAACAATCACTTGAATCGAGTGGGAGTTGATCTTCCAGATGAGATAGTGATGTTTCTCCAAAGTCATTACCACCAAGCTGCTAGAGCTTCGTGATGAACTATAACAAATCAGGGATAGATATGATGATCCTTGAGATATTCACGATGTTTGACACCGCGAAAGTAGAAATCAAGAAGGAGCATCAATTGTTGATGGTTAGTGAAACCACTAGTTTCAAGAAGGGCAAGGGCAAGAAGGGGCACTTCATGAAACGGCAAATCAGTTGCTGCTCCAGTGAGGAAACCCAAGGTTCAACCCAAACCCGAGACTAAGTGCTTCTGTAATAAGGGGAACAGCCACTGGAGCAGAATTACCCTAGATACTTGGTAGATAAGAAGGCTGGCAAGATCGATAGAAGTATGTTGGATATACATTATGTTAATGTGTACTTTACTAGTACTCCTAGTAGCACCAGGGTATTAGATACCGGTTCGGTTGCTAAGTGTTAGTAACTCGAAATAAAAGCTACGAAATAAACGGAGACTAGCTAAAGGTGAGGTGACGATATGTGTTGGAAGTGTTTCCAAGGTTGATGTGATCAAGCATCGCACACTCCCTCTACCATCGAGATTGGTGTTAAACCTAAATAATTGTTATTTGGTGTTTGCGTTGAGCATAGGCATGATTGCATTATGTCTGTCGCAATACGGTTATTCATTTAAGGAGAATAATGGTTACTCTGTTTATTTGAATAATACCTTCAATGGTCTTGCACCTAAAATGAATGGTTTATTGAATCTCGATCGTAGTGATACACATATTCATGCCAAAAGATATAAGATAATAATTATAGTACCACATACTTGTGGCACTGAGTCATATTGGTATAAAACGCATGAAGAAGCTCCATGTTGATGGATCTTTGGACTCACTCGTTTTGAAAAGTTTGAGACATGCGAACCATGTCTATTGGTGTATATGCGTGAAGAAACTCCATGCAAATGGACCGTTTGGACTCACTTGATTTTGAATCACTTGAGACATGCAAAATACCACATGGGCAAGATGACTGAAAGCCTCGTTTTCAGTAAAATGGAACAAGAAAGCAACTTGTTGGAAGTAATACATTTTGATGTGTGTAGTCCAATGAGTGCTGAGGCACGCAGTGGATATCATTATGTTCTTACTTCACGGATGATTTGAGTAGATACTAAGTATATTTACTGGATGAAACACAAGTCTGAATTATTGAATGGTTCAAGTAATTTCAGAGTGAGGTTGAAGATCATCGTGACAAGAGGATAAAATGTCTATGATATGATCATAGAGATGAGTATCTGAGTTACGAGCTTTGGCACGCAATTAAGACATTGTGGAAATTGTTTCAAAATTAATACCGCCTGGAACACCATAGTGTGATGGTGTGTCCGAACATCATAGTTGCACCTTATGGATATATATGGTGCGCACCATGATGTCTCTTATCGAATTACCACTATCGTTCATGGGTTAGGCATTAGAGACAACCACACTCACTTTAAATAGGGCACCACGTAATTCCGTTGAGATGACACCGTGTGAACTATGGTTTAGAGAAACCTAAGCTGTCGTTTCTTGAAAGTTTGGGGCTGCGACGTTTATGTGGAAAAGTTCCAGGTTGATAAGCTCGAACCCAAAGTGGATAAAATGCATCTTCATAGGACACCCAAAACAGTTGGGTATACCTCCTAATTCAGATCTGAAAGCAATAGGGATTGTTTCTTGAATCGGGTCCTTTCTTGAGGAAAAGTTTCTCTTGAAAGAATTGAGTGGGAGGATGGTGGAGACTTGATATGGTTATTGAACCGTCACTACAATTAGTGTGTAGCAGGGCACAGGAAGTTGTTCCTGTGGCACCTACACCAATTGAAGTAGAAGCTTATGATAGTGAGAAGGATGCGTACTACTTCAGAGTGGTACAGTAATCCTGTCTTGAAGGTCATGTTGCTAGACAACAATGAATCTATGAGCTATGGAGAAGCGATGGTGGGCCCATATTCCGACAAATGGTTAGAAGCCATGAAATCCGAGATAGGATCCATGTATCAAAACAAAGCATGGACTTTGGTGGACTTGCCCGATGATCGACAAGCCATTGAGATAAATGGATCTTTAAGAAGAAGACAGACATGGACGGTAATGTCACCGTCTATGAAGCTCGACTTGTGGCGAAGAGTTTTTCACAAGTTCAAGGAAGTTGACTACGATGAGATTTTCTCATCCGTAGCGATGCTTAAGTTCGTCGGAATCATGTTAGCATTAGCTGCATTTATGAAATCTGCCAAATGGATGTCAGAACGAGTTTCCTTACCAGTTTTCGTAAGGAAAGGTTGTATGCGATACAATCAGAAAGGTTTGTCGATCCTAAGGATGCTAAAAGGTATGCTAGCTCTAGCGATCCTTCTAAGGACTGGAGTAAGCATCTCGGAGTTGGAATGTACGCTATGAGATGATCAAAGATTTTGGGTTTATACAAAGTTTATGAGAAATTTGTATTTCCAAAGAAGTGAGTGGGAGCACTATAGAATTTCTGATGAGTATATGTTGACATATTGTTGATCAGAAATGATGTAGAATTTCTGGAAAGCATATAGGGTTATTTGAAAGGTGTTTTTCAATAGAAAACCTGGAATAAGCTGCTTGAACATTGAGCATCAAGATCTATGAGGATAGATCAAAAACGCTAAATGGTACTGTCAAATGAGCACATACCTTGACATGATCTTGAAGGTGTTCAAGATGGATCAGTCAAAGAAGGAGTTCTTGCCTGAGTTGTAAGGTATGAAGTTAAGAGTTAAAGCTCGACCACGGCAGAAGAGAGAGAAAGGACGAAGGTCGTCCCCTATGCTTCAGACGTAGGCTCTATAGTATGCTATGTTGTGTACCGCACTAGAAGTGTGCCTTGCCATGAGTCAGTCAAGGGGTACAAGAATGATCCAGGAATGGATCATTGGACAGCGGTCAAAATTGTCCTTGGAGTAAATAAAGGACATGTTTCTCGATTATGGAGGTGATAAAGAGTTCGGCGTAAAGGGTTATGTCGATGCAAGCTTTAACACCTATCCGAATGACTCTGAGTAGCAAACCGGATACGTATAGTGGAGCAACCATTTGGAATAGCTTCAAGTGGAGTGTGGAAGCACCATTTACAATATGACATAGAGAATTGCGAAGTACATACGGATCTGAATGTTGCAGACCCGTTGACTAAAACCTCTCTCACAAGAAAAACACGATCAAACCCCAGAACTCATTGAGACTTAATCACATGGTGATGTGAACTAGTTTAGACACTAGTAAACTCTTTGGATGTTGGTCACATGGCGATGTGACCTATCAGTGTTAATCACATGGCGATGGGAACTAGATTATTGACTCTAGTGCAAGTGGGAGACTGTTGGAAATATGCCCTAGAGGCAATAATAAATTAGTTATTATTATTATATTTCCTTGTTCATGATAATCGTTTATTATCCATGCTATAATTGTATTGATAGGAAACTCAGATACATGTATGGGTACATAGACAACACCATGTCCCTAGTAAGCCTCTAATTGACTAGCTTGTTGATCAATAGATGGTTACGGTTTCCTGACCATGGACATTGGATGTCGTTGATAACGGGATCACATAATTAGGAGAATGATGTGATGGACAAGACCCAATCCTAAGCCTAGCACAAAGATCGTGTAGTTCGTATGCTAAAGCTTTTCTAATGTCAAGTATCATTTCCTTAGACCATGAGATTGTGCAACTCCCGGATACCGTAGGAATGCTTTGGGTGTACCAAACGTCACAACGTAACTGGATGTATATAAAGTTGCACTACGGGTATCTCCGAAAGTGTCTGTTGGGTTGGCACGAATCGAGACTGGGATTTGTCACTCCGTGTAACGGAGAGGTATCTCTGGGCCCACTCGGTAGGACATCATCATAATGTGCACAATGTGACCAAGGGGTTGATCACGGGCTGATGTGTTATGGAACGAGTAAAGAGACTTGCCGGTAACGAGATTGAACAAGGTATCGGCATACCGACGATTGAATCTCGGGCAAGTACAATACCGCTAGACAAAGGGAATTGTATACGGGATCGATTGAGTCCTTGACATCGTGGTTCATCCGATGAGATCATCGTGGAACATGTGGGAGCCAACATGGGTATCCAGATCCCGCTGTTGGTTATTGATCGGAGAACGTCTCGGTCATGTCTGCATGATTCCCGAACCCGTAAGGTCTACACACTTCAGGTTCGATGACGCTAGGGTTATAAAGGAAGTTTGTGTGTGGTTACCGAATGTTGTTCGGAGTCCCGGATGAGATCCCAGACGTCACGAGGAGTTCCGGAATGGTCCGGAGGTAAAGATTTATATATGGGAAGTCCTGTTTTGGTGACCGGAAAAGTTTCAGGTTTTATCGGTAACGTACCGGGACCACCGGGAGGGTCCCGGGGGTCCACCAAGTGGGGCCACCATCCCCGGAGGGCTGCATGGGACAAGTGTGGGAGGGGACCAGCCCCAGGTGGGCTGGTGCGCCCCCCACAAGGGCCCAAGGCGCCTAGGGTTTGGGGGAGGGGGCGCACCCACCTAACTTGGGGGGCAAGTTTCCCCTCTCCCCCCCCTTGGCCGCACCCTAGATGGGTTTGAGCTGGCCGCCGCCCCTAGGGGTGGAACCCTAGGTGGGGGCGCAGCCCTCCCTCTCCCCCTATATGTTGGGTTTCGTAGTAATTTCAAAAAATTTCCTACACGCACACAGGATCATGTGATGCATAGCAACGAGGGGAGAGTATTGTCTACGTACCCAACGCAGACCGACTGCGGAAGCGATGACACGACGTAGAGGAAGTAGTCGTACGTCTTCTCGATCCAACCGATCAAGTACCGAAACTACGGCACCTCCGAGTTCGAGCACACGTTCAGCTCGATGACGATCCCCGGACTCCGATCTAGCAAAGTGTCGGGGAAGAGTTTCGTCAGCACGACGGCGTGGTGACGATCTTGATGAACTAAAGCAGCAGGGCTTCGCCTAAACTCCGCTACAGTTTTATCGAGGAATATGGTGGCAGGGGGCACCGCACACGGCTAAGGAATAGATCACGTGGATCAACTTGTGTCAACTTGTGTGTTTAGAGGTACCCCTGCCTCCGTATATAAAGGAGGAGAGGAGGGGAGGCTGGCCGGCCAAGGGGGAGGCGCAGGAGAGTCCTACTCCCTCTGGGAGTAGGATTCCCCCTCCAATCCTAGTCCAACTAGGATTCCTCGGAGGGGAAAAGAGGAGGAGGGGGCCGGCCACCTCTCCTAGTCCTAATAGGACTAGGGGAAGGGGGGGGGCGCAGCCCATCTAGGGCAGCCCCTTCTCTTTTCCACTAAGGCCCACTATGGCCCAAATAGCTCCCGGGGGGTTCCGGTAACCCTCCCGGTATTCCGGTAAAATCCCGATTTCACCCGGAACACTTCCGATATCCAAATATAGGCTTCCAATATATCAATCTTTACGTCTCGACCATTTCGAGACTCCTCATCATGTCCGTGATCACATCCGGGACTCCGAACAACCTTCGGTACATCAAAATGCATAAACTCATAATATAACTGTCATCGTAACCTTAAGCGTGCGGACCCTACGGGTTCGAGAAGAATGTAGACATGACCGAGACACGTCTCTGGTCAATAACCAATAGCGGGACCTGGATGCCCATATTGGCTCCTACATATTCTATGAAGATCTTTATCGGTCAGACCGCATAACAACATACGTTGTTCCCTTTGTCATCGGTATGTTACTTGCCCGAGATTCGATCGTCGGTATCCAATACCTAGTTCAATCTCGTTACCGGCAAGTCTCTTTACTCGTTCCATAATACATCATCTCAGAACTAACATATTAGTTGTAATGCTTGCAAGGCTTATGTGATGTGTATTACCGAGAGGTCCCAGAGATACCTCTCCGACAATCGGAGTGACAAATCCTAATCTCGAAATACGCCAACCCAACATCGACCATTGGAGACACCTGTAGTACTCCTTTATAATCACCCAGTTACGTTGTGACGTTTGGTAGTACCCAAAGTGTTCCTCCGGTAAACGGGAGTTGCATAATCTCATAGTCATAGGAACATGTATAAGTCATGAAGAAAGCAATAGCAACATACTAAACGATCGGGTGCTAAGCTAATGGAATGGGTCATGTCAATCAGATCATTCTGCTAATGATGTGACCTCGTTAATCAAATAACAACTCATTGTTCATGGTTAGGAAACATAACCATCTTTGATTAACGAGCTAGTTAAGTAGAGGCATACTAGTGACACTTTGTTTGTCTATGTATTCACACATGTATTATGTTTCCGGTAAATACAATTCTAGCATGAATAATAAACATTTATCATGATTATAAGGAAATAAATAATAACTTTATTATTGCCTCTAGGGCATATTTCCTTCAGTCTCCCACTTGCACTAGAGTCAATAATCTAGATTACACTGTAATGATTCTAACACCCATGGAGCCTTGGTGCTGATCATGTTTTGCTCGTGGAAGAGGCTTAGTCAACGGGTCTGCAACATTCAGATCCGTATGTATCTTGCAAATCTCTATGTCTCCCACCTGGACTAGATCCCGGATGGAGTTGAAGCGTCTCTTGATGTGTTTGGTCCTTTTGTGAAATCTGGATTCCTTTGCCAAGGCAATTGCACCAGTATTGTCACAAAAGATTTTCATTGGACCCGAAGCACTAGGTATGACACCTAGATCGGATATGAACTCCTTCATCCAGACTCCTTCATTTGCTGCTTCCTAAGCAGCTATGTATTCCGCTTCACATGTAGATCCCGCTACGACGCTTTGTTTTAGAACTGCACCAACTGACAGCTCCACCGTTTAATGTAAACACGTATCCGGTTTGTGATTTAGAATCGTCCGGATCAGTGTCAAAGCTTGCATCAACGTAACCTTTTACGATGAGCTCTTTGTCACCTCCATATATGAGAAACATATCCTTAGTCCTTTTCAGGTATTTCAGGATGTTCTTGACCGCTGTCCAGTGATCCACTCCTGGATTACTTTGGTACCTCCCTGCTAAACTTATAGCAAGGCACACATCAGGTCTGGTACACAGCATTGCATACATGATAGAGCCTATGTCTGATGCATAGGGAACATCTTTCATATTCTCTCTATCTTCTGCAGTGGTCGGGCATTGAGTCTTACTCAACTTCACACCTTGTAATACAGGCAAGAATCCTTTCTTTGCTTGATCCATTTTGAATTTCTTCAAAATTTTGTCAAGGTATGTGCTTTGTGAAAGTCCAATTAAGCGTTTTAATCTATCTCTATAGATCTTAATGCCTAATATGTAAGCAGCTTCACCGAGGTCTTTCATTGAAAAACTTTTATTCAAGTATCCCTTTATGCCATCCAGAAATTCTATATCATTTCCAATCAGTAATATGTCATCCACATATAATATCAGAAATGCTACAGAGCTCCCACTCACTTTCTTGTAAATACAGGCTTCTCCGAAAGTCTGTATAAAACCAAATGCTTTGATCACACTATCAAAACGTTTATTCCAACTCCGAGAGGCTTGCACCAGTCCATAAATGGATCGCTGGAGCTTGCATACTTTGTTAGCTTCCTTTGGATCGACAAAACCTTCTGGTTGCATCATATACAACTCTTCTTCCAAAAATCCATTCAGGAATGCAGTTTTGACATCCATCTGCCAAATTTCATAATCATAAAATGCGGCAATTGCTAACATGATTCGGACAGACTTAAGCATCGCTACGGGTGAGAAGGTCTCATCGTAGTCAATCCCTTGAACTTGCCGAAAACCTTTTGCGACAAGTCGAGCTTTGTAGATAGTAACATTACCATCAGCGTCAGTCTTCTTCTTGAAGATCCATTTATTCTCAATTGCTTGCCGATCATCGGGCAAGTCAACCAAGGTCCACACTTTGTTCTCATACATGGATCCCATCTCAGATTTCATGGCTTCAAGCCACTTTGCGGAATCTGGGCTCACCATTGCTTCTTCATAGTTCGTAGGTTCATCATGATCTAGTAGCATGACCTCCAGAATAGGATTACCGTACCACTCTGGTGCGGATCTTACTCTGGTTGATCTACGAGGTTCAGTAGTATCTTGATCTGAAGTTTCATGATCATTATCATTGGCTTCCTCACTAACTGGTGTAGGTGTCACTGAAACAGTTTTCTGTGATGAACTACTTTCCAGTAAGGGAGCAGGTACAGTTACCTCGTCAAGTTCTACTTTCCTCCCACTCACTTCTTTCGAGAGAAACTCCTTCTCTAGAAATGATCCATTCTTAGCAACGAATGTCTTGCCTTCGGATCTGTGATAGAAGGTGTACCCAACAGTTTCCTTTGGGTATCCTATGAAGACACATTTCTCCGATTTGGGTTCGAGCTTATCAGGTTGAAGCTTTTTCACATAAGCATCGCAGCCCCAAACTTTAAGAAACGACAACTTTGGTTTCTTGCCAAACCACAGTTCATAAGGCGTCGTCTCAACGGATTTTGATGGTGCCCTATTTAACGTGAACGCGGCCGTCTCTGAAGCATATCCCCAAAATGATAGCGGTAAATCAGTAAGAGACATCATAGATCGCACCATATCTAGTAAAGTACGATTACGACGTTCAGACACACCATTACGCTGTGGTGTTCCGGGTGGCGTGAGTTGCGAAACTATTCCACAGTTTTTCAAATGTACACCAAACTCGTAACTCAAATATTCTCCTCCACGATCAGATTGTAGAAACTTTATTTTCTTGTTACGATGATTTTCAACTTCACTCTGAAATTCTTTGAACTTTTCAAATGTTTCAGACTTATGTTTCATTAAGTAGATATACCCATATCTGCTTAAATCATCTGTGAAGGTGATAAATAACGATATCCGCCACGAGCCTCAATATTCATCGGGCCACATACATCGGTATGTATGATTTCCAACAAATCTGTTGCTCTCTCCATAGTACCGGAGAACGGTGTTTTAGTCATCTTGCCCATGAGGCACGGTTCGCAAGTACCAAGTGATTCATAATCAAGTGGTTCCAAAAGTCCATCAGTATGGAGTTTCTTCATGCGCTTTATACCGATATGACCTAAACGACAGTGCCACAAATAAGTTGCACTTTCATTATCAACTCTGCATCTTTTGGCTTCAATATTATGAATATGTGTATTACTACTATCGAGATTCAATAAGAATAGACCACTCTTCAAGGGTGCATGACCATAAAAGATATTACTCATATAAATAGAACAACCATTATTCTCTGATTTAAATGAATAACCGTCTCGCATTAAACAAGATCCAGATATAATGTTCATGCTCAACGCTGGCACCAAATAACAATTATTTAGGTCTAATATTAATCCCGAAGGTAGATGTAGAGGTAGCGTGCCGACTGCGATCACATCGACTTTGGAACCGTTTCCCACGTGCATCGTCACCTCGTCCTTTGCCAGTGCCCGCTTATTCCGTAGTCCCTGTTTCGAGTTGCAAATATTAGCAACAGAACCAGTATCAAATACCCAGGTGCTACTGCGAGCTCTAGTAAGGTACACATCAATAACATGTATATCACATATACCTTTGTTCACCTTGCCATCCTTCTTATCCGCCAAATACTTGGGGCAGTTCCGCTTCCAGTGACCATTCTGCTTGCAGTAGAAGCACTCAGTTTCAGGCTTAGGTCCAGACTTGGGTTTCTTCTCTTGAGCAGCAACTTGCTTGCCGTTCTTCTTGAAGTTCCCCTTTTTCTTCCCTTTGCCCTTTTTCTTGAAACTAGTGGTCTTGTTAACCATCAACACTTGATGCTCCTTCTTGATTTCTACCTCTGCAGCTTTCAGCATTGCGAAGAGCTCGGGAATAGTCTTGTTCATCCCTTGCATATTATAGTTCATCACGAAGCTCTTGTAGCTTGGTGGCAGTGATTGGAGAATTCTGTCAATGACGCAATCATCCGGAAGATTAACTCCCAATTGAATCAAGTGATTATTATACCTAGACATTTTGAGTATATGCTCACTGACAGAACTATTCTCCTCCATCTTGCAGCTATAGAACTTATTGGAGACTTCATATCTCTCAATTTGGGCATTTGCTTGAAATATTAACTTCAACTCCTGGAACATCTCATATGCTCCATGACGTTCAAAACGTCGTTGAAGTCCCGATTCTAAGCCGTAAAGCATGGCACACTGAACTATCGAGTAGTCATCAGCTTTGCTCTGCCAGACGTTCATAACATCTGGTGTTGCTCCAGCAGCAGGCCTGGCACCCAGCGGTGCTTCTAGGACGTAATTTTTCTGTGCAGCAATGAGGATAATCCTCAAGTTACGGACCCAGTCCGTGTAATTGCTACCATCATCTTTCAACTTTGCTTTCTCAAGGAACGCATTAAAATTCAACGGAACAACAGCACGAGCCATCTATCTACAATCAACATAAACAAGCAAGATACTATCAGGTACTAAGTTCATGATAAATTTAAGTTCAATTAATCATATTATTTAAGAACTCCCACTTAGATAGACATCCCTCTAATCCTCTAAGTGATTACGTGATCCAAATCAACTAAACCATGACCGATCATCACGTGAGATGGAGTAGTTTTCAATGGTGAACATCGTTATGTTGATCATATCTACTATATGATTCACGCTCGACCTTTCGGTCTCCGTGTTCCGAGGCCATATCTGCATATGCTAGGCTCGTCAAGTTTAACCTGAGTATTCTGCGTGTGCAAAACTGGCTTGCACCCGTTGTAGATGGACGTAGAGCTTATCACACCCGATCATCACGTGGTGTCTGGGCACGATGAACTTTGGCAACAGTGCATACTCAGGGAGAACACTTCTTGATAATTTAGTGAGAGATCATCTTATAATGCTACCGTCAATCAAAGCAAGATAAGATGCATAAAAAGATAAACATCACATGCAATCAATATAAGTGATATGATATGGTCATCATCATCTTGTGCTTGTGATCTCCATCTCCGAAGCACCGTCATGATCACCATCGTCACCGGCGCGACACCTTGATCTCCATCGTAGCATCGTTGTCGTCTCGCCAATCTTATGCTTCCACGACTATCACTACCGTTTAGTAATAAAGTAAAGCATTACATCGCGATTGCATTGCATACAATAAAGCGACAACCATATGGCTCCTGCCAGTTGCCGATAACTCGGTTACAAAACATGATCATCTCATACAATAAAATTCAGCATCATGCTTTGACCATATCACATCACAACATGCCCTGCAAAAACAAGTTAGACATCCTCTACTTTGTTGTTGCATGTTTTACGTGGCTGCTACGGGCTTAAGTAAGAACCAATCTCACCTACGCATCAAAACCACAACGATAGTTTGTCAAATAGACTCCGTTTTAACCTTCGCAAGGACCGGGCGTAGCCATACTTGGTTCAACTAAAGTTGGAGAGACAGTCGCCCGCAAGCCATCTCTGTGCAAAGCACGTCGAGGGAACCGGTCTCGCGTAAGCGTACGCGTAAGGTTGGTCCGGGTCGTCTCGTCCAACAATACCGCCGAACCAAAGTATGACATGCTGGTAGGCAGTATGACTTGTATCGTCCACAACTCACTTGTGTTCTACTCGTGCATATAACATCAACATAAATAACCTAGGCTCGGATGCCACTGTTGGGTTTCGTAGTAATTTCAAAAATTTTCCTACGCGCACACAGGATCATGTGATGCATAGCAATGAGGGGAGAGTATTGTCTATGTACCCAACGCAGACCGACTGCGGAAGCGATGACACGACGTAGAGGAAGTAGTCGTACGTCTTCTCGATCCAACCGATCAAGTACCGAAACTACGGCACCTCCGAGTTCGAGCACACGTTCAGCTCGATGACGATCCCCGGACTCCGATCCAGCAAAGTGTCGGGGAAGAGTTTCGTCAGCACGACGGCGTGGTGACGATCTTGATGAACTACAGCAGCAGGGCTTCGCCTAAACTCCGCTACAGTATTATCGAGGAATATGGTGGCAGGGGGCACCGCACACGGCTAAGGAATAGATCACGTGGGTCAACTTGTGTCAACTTGTGTGTTTACAGGTGCCCCTGCCTCCGTATATAAAGGAGGAGAGGAGGGGAGGCTGGCCGGCCAAGGGGGGGGAGGCGCAGGAGAGTCCTACTCCCTCTGGGAGTAGGATTCCCCCTCCAATCCTAGTCCAACTAGGATTCCTCGGAGGGGAAAAGAGGAGGAGGGGGCCGGCCACCTCTCCTAGTCCTAATAGGACTAGGGGAAGGGGGGGGGCGCAGCCCATCTAGGGCAGCCCCTTCTCTTTTCCACTAAGGCCCACTATGGCCCAAATAGCTCCCGGGGGGTTCCGGTAACCCTCCCGGTATTCCGGTAAAATCCCGATTTCACCCGGAACACTTCCGATATCCAAATATAGGCTTCCAATATATCAATCTTTACGTCTCGACCATTTCGAGACTCCTCGTCGTGTCCGTGATAACATCCGGGACTCCGAACAACCTTCGGTACATCAAAATGCATAAACTCATAATATAACTGTCATCGTAACCTTAAGCGTGCGGACCCTACGGGTTCGAGAACAATGTAGACATGACCGAGACACGTCTCTGGTCAATAACCAATAGCGGGACCTGGATGCCCATATTGGCTCCTACATATTCTACGAAGATCTTTATCGGTCAGACCGCATAACAACATACGTTGTTCCCTTTGTCATCGGTATGTTACTTGCCCGAGATTCGATCGTCGGTATCCAATACCTAGTTCAATCTCGTTACCGGCAAGTCTCTTTACTCGTTCCGTAATACATCATCTCACAACTAACATATTAGTTGTAATGCTTGCAAGGCTTATGTGATGTGTATTACCGAGAGGGCCCAGAGATACCTCTCCGACAATCGGAGTGACAAATCCTAATCTCGAAATACGCCAACCCAACATCGACCATTGGAGACACCTGTAGTACTCCTTTATAATCACCCAGTTACGTTGTGACATTTGGTACTACCCAAAGTGTTCCTCCGGTAAACGGGAGTTGCATAATCTCATAGTCATAGGAACATGTATAAGTCATGAAGAAAGCAATAGCAACATACTAAACGATCGGGTGCTAAGCTAATGGAATGGGTCATGTCAATCAGATCATTCTGCTAATGATGTGACCTCGTTAATCAAATAACAACTCATTGTTCATGGTTAGGAAACATAACCATCTTTGATTAACGAGCTAGTTAAGTAGAGGCATACTAGTGACACTTTGTTTGTCTATGTATTCACACATGTATTATGTTTCCGGTAAATACAATTCTAGCATGAATAATAAACATTTATCATGATTATAAGGAAATAAATAATAACTTTATTATTGCCTCTAGGGCATATTTCCTTCACTATATATACTTGATGGTTTTGGGGCTGCCAACAGATGAGTTTGACCTCTCCCTGGCGCAGCCCTACCTCTCTCCCTTCTCCTCTCCCGCGGTGCTTGGCGAAGCCCTACAGGATTGCCACGCTCCTCCATCACCACCACGCCATTGTGCTGCTGCTGGATCGAGTCTTCCTCAACCTCTCCCTCTCTCCTTGCTGGATCAAGGCATGGGAGACGTCACCGGGTTGTACGTGTGTTGAACGCGGAGGTGCCGTCCGTTCGGCACTAGGATCTCCGGTGATTTGGATCACGACGAGTATGACTCCTTCAACCCCGTTCTCTTGAATGCTTCCGCTTAGCGATCTAGAAGTGTATGTAGATGCACTCTCCTTCCCCTCGTTGCTGGTTTCTCCATAGATAGATCTTGGTGACACGTAGGAAAATTTTGAATTTCTGCTACGTTCCCCATCACTGAAGTAAACTACTCACACTTCATCGGCGGGGCTATGGTGTTGATGTAGAAGCCCTCCGTGGTGGATGCCCCCTCTTGCGGAGCTCCGGAACAGGCCCCAAGATGGGATCTCGTAGGTACAGAAGGTTGTGGCGGTGGAATTTGGTTTTTGGCTCCTGTTTTGATCGTTTGGGGATACGTAGGTGTATATAGGAGGAAGGAGTACGTCGGTGGAGCAACATGGGGCCCACAAGCCAGGGGCGCGCCCTAGGGGGGCGCCCCCCACCCTCGTGACCGCCTCTTTTGTTCCTTGGAGCAGGGTCCAAGTCTCCTGGATCACGTTCGGTGAGAAAATCATGTTCCCGAAGGTTTCATTCCGTTTGGACTCCATTTGATATTCCGTTTCTTCGAAATACTGAAATAGGCAAAAAAACAGCAATTCTGGGCTGGGCCTCCGGTTAATAGGTTAGTCCCAAAAATAATAATATAAAAGTGGAAAATAAAGCCCAATATAGTCCAAAACAGTAGATAAAGTAGCATGGAGCAATCAAAAATTATAGATACGTTGGAGACGTATCAGAGGGAATCATGATCATTCTAATAACAACAACATATATAGATTTTGTCATATGATTTCCTATGCTCAAGTAACAAGCAATTCACAATGTCAAGTATGGTTCACAAACTTCATTGGGAACTAACAAACCATAATCTCAGTCATTGAAGCAATTGCAATTTATCGTAACATCAGAAAGAGTCAATAATAGAGCTTTTCAGCAAGCTCACATACTCAACTATCTCGTAGTCTTCTACAATTGCTAACACTCACACAATACTTGTGGTTATAGAGTTTCAGCCGGACACTGAGAAAGATAGGGGCTTATTGTGTTGCCTCCCAACGTATTCACCTTTAGGTGATGTCAACAATAATAGCCTATGCTAACTTATATATATATATATATATATATATATATATATATATATCATGATCTTTCAAACACGAGGAGCTTGCCAAAGGATAAAATGAAAAAGGGAAAGGTGAGGATCACCTTGACTCAAGCATAAAATAAAAACATAAAGTAAAAGATAGACCCTTCGCAGAGGGAAGCAGAGGTTGTCATGCACGTTTAGGGTTAATGCACAAAATCTTAATGCAAAAGAATGTCACTTTATATTGCCCCTTGTATGTGGACGTTTATTATGCAGTCCGTCGCTTTTATTACTTCCACAACAAGTTCGTACAAAGCTTATTTTCTCTGCACTAATAAGTCTTACATATAGAGAGCAATTTTTATTGCTTGCACCAATGACAACTTACTTGAAGGATCTTACTCAATCCATAGGTAGGTATGGTGGACTCTCATGGAAAAACTGGGTTTAAGGGTATTTGGAAGCACAAGTAGTATCTCTACTTGGTGCAAGGAATTTGGCTAGCATGTGGGGGAAAGGCAAGCTCAACATGTTTGGAAGGTCAATGACAATATACTTTAACTGAGATGTCGGAAAACATAAACCATTACGTTGTCTTCCTTGTCCAACGTCAACTCTTTTAGCATGTCATACTTAATGAGTGCTTCACAATCATAAAAGATGTCCAAGATAATATATTTATATGTGAACCCCTCTTTCCTTATCACTTCCTATTAATTGCAACGATGACCAAGGCTACGTTCATCAACTCTCAACAATTTTTATGCCTCATACTTTCTATGTGTGAAGTTATCACTATCCATAAGATCAATATGAACTCTTTTATTCTTTCTTCTTTCTCAAGATCATAGCAACATAGCAAAGCCCTGGACTCAACACTAATCTTTATTATAAATAGCACACGGACTCGATTACATAAAGAGATCACAATGCAAAACTCAAAACTACTTGATATCAAAACTTCAAACTACTAGATCGAGATACTACTAAAAGGATCGAACTAAATAAAGCGGTAAAGATAGGAGTGTGATGGTGATACGATACCGGGGCACCTCCCCCAAGCTTGGCGGTTACCAAGGGGAGTGCCCATACCCATGTGATTATTTCCTCGGAGGTGGTGAAGTAGGAGTTGTTGATGATGTAGGCTTGTCGTCCGTCTTCCAAGGCATAGGCTCTCCATCATAAAAGGATGATCGAGTCTCCGGGATCCTTAAATCTGCAGCCAAACTCATTCACTTGAATCTATATTCATACTCACAGTTCTGGTTTTGCAGGTCATAGATCTGGGCTTGGAGGTTCTCGATTTTCTCTTGAAGCTTGAAGATGGTCTCCCCAATGACTTTAGCATCTAGCTTGTGGTTGTTGGTGAAATCCGTGATCATCATCTGGTTGGCGTTGAGTCCACGCTCCACCATCCCTTGACACTTAAAAACTTCCTGCTCCACGGCTTCGAGCTTTGTCTCCACGCTCCCGGTACGCCTTGGTCCCTCCACATCACGGATGTGCAGCACCCCCTCACGCATCTCAATGGTTTGAGGGTGTTGCAGCACCTCCGCGAGATAGGGGTTGATAACCCTCTCAAAGAACTTGTCCTTGGGAGCGCTTGGAGATGCCATGATGCTCTAGATCTGAAACAGAAACAGCTCGAAACGAAAATAGAGGATATTTGCGTGATACAGTGGTCAAAACCTTCGGGAGTATATATAATGAATTTTTACCGACCAAAATACGTAATGTGCAAGAAAACGGAGTCCGGGAGGCACACGAGGTGCCCACGAGACAGGGGGCGCGCCCTCCTCTCTCGTGGGAGCCTCGTGTCCCTTTCGGACTACTTCTTTCTTCCTAAAATTCTTAAATATTCCAGAACTGATAAAAATTGCCATTAAAGTTGTTTTGGAGTCGGTTTACTTACCGTACCACATAACTATACCTATTCAGAGTCTGGAATGTTCTGGAAAGTGTCCCTTATGTATTCCTCAGGGGTTATGGTTTCAATAATATTGGTTTCAACATTGATAGGATTACCTGAAATATAGTGTTTAATTCTTTGACCGTTTACCACCCTCGGATTTGTGCCTTCGAAGTTGTTGATTTTTATAGCACGAGAACGATAGACCTCCTTGATAACATAGGGACCTTCCCATTTTGAGAGAAGTTTTCCTAAAAAAAAATCTTAAACGAGAGTTGAATAATAACACATAATCTCCTACGTTAAACTCACGCTTTTGTATCCTCTTATCATGCCAGCGTTTGACTTTTTCTTTGAAAAGCTTGGCATTCTCATACGCTTGGGTTCTCCATTCATAAAGTGAGCTAATATCAAATAACCTCTTCTCACCGGCAAGTTTGAAATCATAATTGAGCTCTTTGATAGCCCAATATGCCTTATGTTCAAGTTCAAGAGGTAAATGACACGCTTTTCCATAAACCATCTTATAAGGAGACATACCCATAGGATTTTTGTAAGCAGTTCTTGAAGGAAATATGCCCTAGAGGCAATAATAAAGTTATTATTTATTTCCTTATTTCATGATAAATGTTTATTATTCATGCTAGAATTGTATTAACCGGAAACATGATACATGTGTGAATGCATAGACAAACATAGTGTCACTAGTATGCCTCTACTTGACTAGCTCGTGAATCAAAGATGGTTAAGTTTCCTAGCCATGGACAAAAGAGTTGTCATTTGATTAATGGGATCACATCATTAGGAGAATGATGTGATTCACATGACCCATTCCGTTAGCCTAGCACTTGATCATTTTAGTATATTGCTATTGCTTTCTTCATGACTTATACATGTTCCTGTAACTATGAGAATTATGCAACTCCCGTTTACCGGAGGAACACTTTGGGTACTACCAAACATCACAACGTAACTGGGTGATTATAAAGGAGTACTACAGGTGTCTCCGAAGGTACATGTTGATTTGGCGTATTTCGAGATTAGGTTTTGTCACTCCGATTGTCGGAGAGGTATCTCTGGGCCCTCTCGGTAATGCACATCACTATAAGCCTTGCAAGCAATGTGACTAATGAGTTAGTTGCGGGATGATGCATTATGTAACGAGAAAAGAGACTTGCCGGTAACGAGATGGAACTAGGTATTGGATACCGATGATCGAATCTCGGGCAAGTAACATACCGATGACAAAGGGAACAATGTATGTTGTTATGCGGTTTGACCGATAAAGATCTTCGTAGAATATGTGGGAGCCAATATGGGCATCCAGGTCCCGCTATTGGTTATTGACTGGAAACAAGTTCTAGGTCATGTCTACATAGTTCCCGAACCCGTAGGGTCCGCACGCTTAACGTTTCGTTGACGATATAGTATTATATGAGTTATGTATGTTGGTAACCGAATGTTGTTCGGAATCGCGAATGATATCATGGACATGACGAGGAACTCCGGAATGGTCCGGAGATAAAGTTTGATATATGAGATAATAGTGTTTGATCTCCGGAAGAGTTCCGGAATTCACCGGAAGGGGTTCCGGATGTTTCCCGAAATGTTTGGGTATGAGAACACATTATTTGGGCCAAAGGGGAAAGCCCACAAGGTTTTTGGAAAGCGCAAAAGGAAGTTTTGCGGAGTCCAGGGGCCAGACGCCAGGGTCCCTGGCGTCTGGGTCCAGATGCCGGGAACCCTGGCGTCTGGCCCTGGAGTCCGAGAAGGACTCTTGCCTTTCGGGTGAAACCGACTTTGTGGAGGCTTTTACTCCAAGTTTCGACCCCAAGGCTCAACATATAAATAGAGGGGCCGGGCTAGCACCAAAGACACATCAAGAAACACCAAGCCGTGTGCCGGCAACCCCGTCCCCTCTAGTTTATCCTCCGTCATAGTTTCCGTAGTGCTTAGGCGAAGCCCTGCGGAGATTGTTCTTCACCAACACCGTCACCACGCTGTCGTGCTGCCGGAACTCATCTACTACTTCGCCCGTCTTGCTGGATTGAGAAGGCGAGGACGTCATCGAGCTGAACGTGTGCAGAGCTCGGAGGTGCCGTGCGTTCGGTACTTGGATCGGTCGGATCGTGAAGACGTACGACTACATCAACCGCGTTGATAAACGCTTCCGCTTGGCGATCTTCAAGGGTATGAAGATACACTCCTCCTCTCATTGCTATGCATCACCATGATCTTGTGTGTGCGTAGGAATTTTTTTTGAAATTACTACGTTCCCCAACAGTGGCATCTGAGCCTAGGTTTTATGCGTTGATGTTATATGCACGAGTAGAACACAAGTGAGTTGTGGGTGATACAATTCATACTGCTTACCAGCATGTCATACTTTGGTTTGGCGGTATTTTTGGATGAAGCGGCTCGGACCGACATTACGCATACGCTTACGCGAGACTGGTTTTACCGCCGTGCTTTGCACACAGGTGACTAGCGGGTGTCTGTTTCTCCAACTTTAGTTGAACCGAGTGTGGCTACGCCCGGTCCTTGCAAAGGTTAAAACGGCACTAACTTGACGAACTATCGTTGTGGTTTTGATGCGTAGGTAAGAACAGTTCTTGCTAAGCCCGTAGCAGCCACGTAAAATTTGCAACAACAAAGTAGAGGACGTCTAACTTGTTTTTGCAGGGCATGTTGTGATGTGATATGGTCAAGACGTGATAAGATATAAGTTGTTGTATGAGATGATCATGTTTTGTTGAAGTTATCGGCAACTGGCAGAAGCCCTATGGTTGTCTCTTTGTTGCATAAGATGCAAGTGCCAAATAATTGCTTTACTTTATCGCTATGCGATAGCAATAGTTGCAAGAGCAATAGTTGGCGAGATGACCATGTGACGACACATTGATATAGATCAAGATGATGAAGATCATGGTGTCGTGCGGCTAACGATAGAGATCATGACAGTACTTTGGAGATGGAGATCAAAAGGCGCAAGATGATCATGGCCATATCATGTCACATATTTTGATTGCATATGATGTTTTTCGGTTATACATCTTATTCTGTTTTGTTTGACGGTAGCATTATAAGATGATCTCTCACTAATTATCAAGAAGTGTTCTACCTGAGTATGCACCGTTGCGAAAGTTCTTCATGATGAGACACCACGTGATGATCGGGTGTGATAGGCTCTACGTTCAAATACAACGGGTGCAAAACAGTTGCGCACGCGGAATACTCAGGTTAAACTTGACGAGCCTAGCATATAACAGATATGGCCTCGAAACACGGAGACCGAAAGGTCGAGCGTGAATCATATAGTAGATATGATCAACATATTGATGTTCACCGTTGAAACTACTCCATCTCACGTGATGATCGGAGATGGTGTAGTTCATATGGATCATGTAATCACTTAGAGGATTAGAGGGATGTCTTTCTAAGTGGGAGTTCTTAAGTAATATGATTAATTGAACTTTAATTTATCATGAACTTAGTCCTGGTAGTATTTTGCAAATTATGTTGTAGATCAATAGCTTGCGTTGTTGCTTTCATATGTTTATTTTTATATGTTCCTAGAGAAAATTGTGTTGAAAGATGTTAGTAGCAATGATGCGGATTGGATCTGTGATATGAGGTTTATCCTCATTGCTGCACAGAAGAATTATGTCCTTAATGCACCGCTAGGTGACAGAACTATTGCAGGAGCAGATGCAGACGTTATGAATGTTTGGCTAGCTCAATATGATGACTACTTGATAGTTTTGTGCACCATGCTTTATGGCTTAGAATCGGGACTTCAAAAAAGTTTTGAACGTCATGGACCATATGAGATGTTCCAGGAGTTGAAGTTAATATTTCAAGCAAATACCCGAGTTGAGAGATATGAAGTCTCCAACAAGTTCTATAGCTAAAAGATGGAGGAGAATCGCTCAACTAGTGAGCATGTGCTCAGATTGTTTGGGTACTACAATTGCTTGAATCAAGTGGGAGTTAATCTTCCAGATAAGATAGTGATTGACAGAATTCTCTAGTCACCACCACCAAGTTAGTAGAACTTCGTGATGAACTATAATGCAAGGGATGACGAAAACGATTCCCGAGCTCTTCGTGATGCTAAAATCGACGAAGGTAGAAATCAAGAAAGAGAATCAAGTGTTGATGATTGACAAGACCACTAGTTTCAAGAAAAAGGGCAAAGGGAAATAAAGGGAACTTCAAGCAGAATGGCAAGCAAGTTGTCACTCCCGCGAAGAAGCCCATAGCTGGACCAAAGCCTGAAACTGAGTGCTTACACTGCAAAGGAAATGGTCACTGGAAGCGGAAATGCCCGGAATATTTGGTGGATAAGAAGGATGGCAATGTGAACAAGGGTATATATTTGATATACATGTTATTGATGTGTGCCTTACTAGTGTTTATAGTAGCCCCTGAGTATTTGATACTTGTTCAGTTGCTAAGATTAGTAACTCGAAACAGGAGTTATATAAACAGAGACTAGTTGAAGGGGAAGTGACGATGAGTGTTGGAAGTAGTTCCAAGATTGATATGATCATCATCGCGCACTCCCTATACTTTCGGGATTAGTGTTAAACCTAAATAAATGTTATTTGGCGTTTGCGTTGAGCATGAATATGATTTGATCATGTTTATTGCAATATGGTTATTCATGTAAGTTAGAGAATAATTATTGTTCTGTTTACATGAATAAAACCTTCTATGGTCATACACCCAATGAAAATGGTTTGTTGGATCTCGATCGTGTGATACACATATTCATAATATTGAAACTAAAAGATGTAAAGTTAATAATGATAGTGCAACTTATTTGTGGCACTGCCGTTTAGGTCATATTGGTGTAAAGCGCATGAAGAAACTCCATAAAAGATGGATTTTCGGAATCACTTGGTTATGAATCATTTTGATGCTTGCGAACCGTGCCTTTTGGGCAAGATGACTAAAAACTCCGTTCTCTAGAACAATGGAACGAGCTACTAACTTATTGGAAATAATACATACCAATGTATGCGATCCAATGAGTGTTGATGCTCGTGGCAAGTATCGTTATTTTCTGACCTTCACAAAATGATTTGAGCAGATATGGGTATATCTACTTGATGAAACATAAGTCTGAAATAATTGAAAGGTTCAAAGAATTTCAGAGTGAAGTGGAAAAATCATCGTAACAAGAAAATAAAGTTTCTACGATCTGATCGCGGAGACGAATATTTGAGTTACGAGTTTGGTCTTCAATTAAAACAATGTGGAATAGTTTCTCAGCTCACGCCACCTGGAACACCACAATGTTATGGTGTGTCCGAACATCGTAACCGCACTTTATTGGATATGGTGCGATCTATAATGTCTCTTATCGGTTTTACCACTATCGTTTTAGGGTTGTGCATTAGAGTCAGCTGCATTCACGTTTAAAAGGGCACCATCTAAATCTGTTGAGACGACACCGTATGAACTATGGTTTAGCAGTAAACCTAAGCTGTCGTTTCTTAAAGTTTGGAGTTGCGATGCTTATATGAAAAAGGTTTTCAACCTGATAAGCTCGAACCCAAATCGGAGAAGTGTGTCTTCATAGAATACCCAAAGGAAACTAATGGGTACTCCTATCACAAATCCAAAGGCAAAACATTCGTTGCTAAGAATGGATCCTTTCTAGAGAAGGAGTTTCTCTCGAAAGAAGTGAATGGGAGGAAAGTAGAACTTGATGAGGTAACTGTACCTGCTCCCTTATTTGAAAGTAGTTCATCACAGAAATCTGTTCCTGTGACTACCACACCAATTAATGAGGAAGTTAATGATGATGATCATGAAACTTCAGATTAAGTTACTACATAATCTCATAGATCTTCCAGAGTAAGATCCGCATTAGAGTGGTACGGTAATCCTGTTCTGGAAGTTATGTTACTAGACCATGACGAACCTACGAACTATGAAGAAGCGATGATGAGCCCAGATTCCGCAAAATGGCTTGAGGCCATGAGATCTGAGATAAGATCCATGTATGAAAACAAAGTATGGACTTTGATTGACTTTCCCAATGATCGGCGAGACATTGAGATTAAATGGATCTTTAAGAAGAAGACAAGTGCTGATAGTAGTATTACTATCTAAAAAGCTCGACTTGTTGCAAAAAGGTTTTTCGACAAGTTCAAGGTGTTGACTACAATGAGATTTTCTCAACTGTAGCGATGCTTAAGTCTGTCCGAATCATGTTAGCAATTGCCACATTTATGAAATCTGGCAAATGGATGTCAAAACTGCATTCCTTAATGGTTTTCTTAAAGAAGAGTTGTATATGATGCAACCAGAAGGTTTTGTCAATCCTAAAGGTGCTAACAAATTGTGCAAGCTCCAGCGATCCATCTATGGACTGGTGCAAGCATCTCGGAGTTGGAATATATGCTTTGATGAGTTGATCAAAGCATATGGTTTTATACAGACTTTTGAAGAAGCATGTATTTACAAGAAAGTGAGTGGGAGCTCTGTAGCATTTCTAATATTATATGTGGATGACATATTGTTGATTGGAAATGATATAGAAATTCTGGATAGCATGAAAGGATACTTGAATAAGAGTTTTTCAAAGCAAGACCTCGGTGAATCTGCTTACACATTGAGCATCAATATCTATATAGATAGATCAAGACGCTTGATAAGATTTTTCAATGAGTACATACCTTAATAAATTTTTGAAATAGTTCAAAATGAAACAGTCAAAGAAGGAGTTCTTGCCTGTGATGCAAATGTGTGAATTTGAGTAAGACTCAATACCCGATCATGGCAGAAAATAGAAAGAGAATGAAAAGTCATTCCCTATGCCTTAGTCATAGGTTCTATAAAGTATGCTATGCTGTGAACCAGACCTATTGTATACCTTGCTCTGAGTTTGACAAAGAAATACAATTTTGATCTAAGACTAGATCACTGGACAGCGGTCAAGAATATCCTTAGTGAGGACTAAGGAGATGTTTCTCGATTATGGAGGTGATAAAAGAGTTTGTTGTAAAAGTTACATCGGTGCAAGCTTTTACACCAATCCAGATGACTCTAAGTCTCCATCTGGATACATATTAAAAGTGGGAGCAATTAGCTAGAGTAGCTCCGTGCAAAGCATTGTGGACATAGAATATTTGCAAAATATATATGGCCCTGAATATGACAGACCCGTTGACTAAGCTTCTCTCACGAGCAAAACATGATCATACCTTAGTACTCTTTTGGGTGTTAATCACATAGCGATGTGAACTAGATTATTGACTCTAGTAAACCCTTTGGGTGTTGATCACATGATGATGTGAACTATGGGTATTAATCACATGCAAATGTGAATATTGGTGTTAAATCACATAGCGACGTGAACTAGATTATTGACTCTAGTACAAGTGGGAGACTGAAGGAAATATGCCCTAGAGGCAATAATAAAGTTATTATTTATTTCCTTATTTCATGATAAATGTTTATTATTCATGCTAGAATTGTATTAACCGGAAACATGATACATGTGTGAATGCATAGACAGACATAGTGTCACTAGTATGCCTCTACTTGACTAGCTCGTGAATCAAAGATGGTTAAGTTTCCTAGCCATGGACAAAAGAGTTGTCATTTGATTAACGGGATCACATCATTAGGAGAATGATGTGATTCACATGACCCATTCCGTTAGCCTAGCACTTGATCGTTTAGTATATTGCTATTGCTTTCTTCATGACTTATACATGTTCCTATAACTATGAGAATTATGCAACTCCCGTTTATCGGAGGAACACTTTGGGTACTACCAAACGTCACAATGTAACTAGGTGATTATAAAGGAGTACTACAGGTGTCTCCGAAGGTACATGTTGAGTTGGCGTATTTCGAGATTAGGTTTTGTCACTCCGATTGTCGGAGAGGTATCTCTGGGCCCTCTCGGTAATGCACATCACTATAAGCCTTGCAAGCAATGTGACTAATGAGTTAATTGCAGGATGATGCATTATGTAACGAGAAAAGAGACTTGCCGGTAACGAGATTGAACTAGGTATTGGATACCGACGATCGAATCTCGGGCAAGTAACATACCGATGACAAAGGGAACAACGTATGTTGTTATGCGGTTTGACCGATAAAGATCTTCGTAGAATATGTGGGAGCCAATATGGGCATCCGGGTACCGCTATTGGTTATTGACCGGAAACAAGTTCTAGGTCATGTCTACATAGTTCCCGAACCCGTAGGGTCGGCACACTTAACGTTTCATTGACGATATAGTATTATATGAGTTATGTATGTTGGTAACCGAATGTTGTTCGGAACCGCGAATGATATCATGGACATGACGAGGAACTCCGGAATGGTCCGGAGATAAAGTTTGATATATGAGATAATAGTGTTTGATCTCCAGAAGAGTTCCGGAATTCACCGGAAGGGGTTCTGGATGTTTCCCGAAATGTTTGGGTACGAGAACACGTTATTTGGGCCAAAGGGGAAAGCCCACAAGGTTTTTGGAAAGCGCAAAAGGAAGTTTTGCGGAGTCCAGGGGCCAGACGCTAGGGTCCCTGGCGTCTGGGTCCAGACGCCGGGAACCCTGGCGTCTGGCCCTGGAGTCCGAGAAGGACTCTTGCCTTTCGGGTGAAACCGACTTTGTGGAGGCTTTTACTCCAAGTTTCGACCCCAAGGCTCAACATATAAATAGAGGGGCAGGGCTAGCACCAAAGACACATCAAGAAACACCAAGCCGTGTGCCGTCAACCCCGTCCCCTCTAGTTTATCCTCCGTCATAGTTTCCGTAGTGCTTAGGCGAAGCCCTGCGGAGATTGTTCTTCACCAACACCGTCACCACGCTGTCGTGCTGCCGGAACTCATCTACTACTTCGCCTGTCTTGCTGGATCGAGAAGGCAAGGACGTCATCGAGCTGAACGTGTGCAGAGCTCGGAGGTGCCGTGCGTTCGGTACTTGGATCGGTCGGATCGTGAAGGCGTACGACTACATCAACCGCGTTGATAAACGCTTCCGCTTGGCGATCTTCAAGGGTATGAAGATACACTCCTCCTCTCGTTGCTATGCATCACCATGATCTTGTGTGTGCGTAGGAATTTTTTTTGAAATTACTACGTTCCCCAACAGTTCTATAGGCCCATAATGCATCATTAAGTTTTTTGGACCAATTCTTTCTAGATCTATTCACAGTCTTTTGCAAAATTAATTTGAGCTCTCTATTTCTCAACTCTGCTTGACCACTAGACTGCGGATGATAAGGAGATGCTATTCTATGATTGACATCATACTTAGCGAGCATCTTACGAAAAGCACCATGAATAAAATGTGAACCACCATCAGTCATAAGATATCTAGGGACTCCAAACTTCGGAAAAATAACTTCTTTAAGCATTTTAATAGAAGTGTTATGATCAGCACTACTAGTTGGAATAGCTTCTACCCACTTAGTAACGTAATCAACAACAACTAAAATATGTGTATAACCATTAGAGGTAGGAAAAGTTCCCATATAATCAAAGCCCCAGACATCAAACGGTTCAATAACAAGAGAATAATTCATAGGCATTTCTTGACATCTACTAATGTTACCTATTCTTTGACATTCATCACAAGATAAGAAAAACTTACGAGCATCTTTGAAGAGAGTAGGCCAATAAAAAACAAATTGTAGTACCTTGTGTGCAGTTCTATCTACAACGTGGTGTCCTCCATAGGATTCAGAGTGACACTTACGTAGAATTTGTTCCTGTTCATGCTCAGGCACACAATGTCTAATAACACCATCTACTCCTTCTTTATAAAGGTGTGGATCATCCCAGAAGTAATGTCTTAAATCATAAAAGAACTTTTTCTTTTGCTGGTATGTGAAACTAGGCGGTAGGTATTTAGCAACAATGTAATTAGCATAATCACCATACCAAGGAGCAGTACAAGAAGCATTGACGACCGCTAAAAGTTCATCAGGAAAGCTATCATTAATAGGTAGTGGGTCATCAAGAACATTCTCTAACCTAGACAAGTTGTCTGCAACGGGGTTCTCGGCTATCTTTCTATCAATAATATGCAAGTCAAATTCTTGGAGCAAGAGAACCCATCTAATGAGTCTAGGCTTAGCATCTTTCTTTTCCATAAGATATTTAATAGTAGCATGATCAGTGTGAATAGTAACTTTGGAATCAACAATATAAGGTCTAAACTTATCACATGCAAACACAACTGCTAAGAACTCTTTTTCAGTAGTAGCATAATTTCTCTGGGCAGTATCGAGAGTCTTACTAGCATACTGGATAACATTCAATTTCTTATCGACTCTTTGCCCTAGAACAGCACCTACAACATAATCACTAGCATCGCACATAATTTCAAAAGGTAAATTCCAATCAGGTGGCTGAACAATAGGTGCAGTGATCAAAGCTTTCTTAAGTACTTCAAACGCTTCTACACAATCATCATCAAAGACAAAATGAATATCTTTTTGCAATAAATTAGTCAGAGGCCTAGAGATTTTAGAAAGACCTTAATGAACCTCCTATAAAAACCGGCGTGACCAAGGAAACTTCTTATACCTTTTATGTCCTTGGGACATGGCATCTTTTCAATAGCATCAACTTTGGCTTTATCAACATCAATACCTCTCTCGGAGATCTTGTGCCCCAAGACAATGCCTTCATTAACCATAAAGTGACACCTTTCCCAATTCAGGACGAGACTAGTGTCTTCGCATCTCTGCAAAACTCGATTAAGGTTGCTCAAGCAATCATCAAAAGAGGATCCATAGACAGAGAAGTCATCCATGAATACCTCACAAATATTTTCACAAGAATCAGAAAATATAGCCATCATGCATCTTTGAAAGGTAGCAGGTGCATTACATAAACCAAAAGGCATACGTCTATAAGCAAAAGTACCAAAAGGGCAAGTAAAAGTAGTTTTAGATTGATCCTTCGCTGACACAAGTAATTGAGAGAAACCAGAATAACCATCTAGAAAGCAAAAATGTGTGTGTTTGGATAGCCTTTCTAGCATTTGATCAATAGGTAAAGGGTAATGATCTTTCTTAGTAGCTTTATTTAACTTACGGAAATCAATTACCATCCTATAACCTGTAGTAATTCTTTGCGGGATCAATTCATCTTTATCATTAGGAACAACAGTAATACCTCCCTTTTTAGGAACACAATGGACAGGGCTTACCCATTCACTATCAGCAACAGGATAAATAATACCTGCCTCAAGGAGCTTTAGTATCTCCTTTCTTACCACTTCCTTCATCTTGGGATTTAGTCGTCTTTGAGGATCTCTAACTGGTTTGGCATCATCCTCCAATGTAATTTTGTGTTGACATAACATGGGACTAACGCCCTTAAGATGATCCAGAGTATATCCAATAGCAGCTCGGTGCTTCTTCAGAGTTTTCAATAATCTTTCTTCTTCTTTCTCTGAAAGGTTAGCACTAATAATAATAGGATATATTTCTTTTTCATCAAGATAAGCATACTTAAGATTATCAGGTAATGGTTTGAGTTCAAACACGGGATCACCCTTGGGTGGAGGGGCATCCCCAAGAATTTCAACGGGAGGGTTATGTTTCAGCATAGGTTCCTGTTTAAGGAAGACTTCATCTATTTCTTCCCTTTCCTTCATAAACATATCGTTTTCATGGTCTAGCAAATATTGTTCTAACAAATCAGTTGGAGGAACAGCAATGGAAGCAAGACCAATAATCTCATCCTTACTAGGTGGTTCCCTTTCACAAGGTTGTCTACTAAACTTAGCGAAATTAAACTCATGAGACATACCATCTATGCCAACAGTGACAATATTCTTTTCACAATTAATCTTAGCACTAGCAGTATTCAAGAAAGGTCTACCAAAAATAATGGGACAAAAATCATCTTGTGGGGAACCAAGAACAAGAAAATCAGCAGGGTATTTGACCTTCCCACACAAAACTTCAACATCTCTAACAATCCCAATAGGTTTAATGGTATCCCTATTAGCAAGCTTAATAGTAACATCAATGTCTTCTAATTCAACGGGTGCAGTATCGTGCATAATTTCTTTGTATAGATCATAAGGTATCACACTAGCGCTAGCACCCATATCACATAAGCCATGATAAAAATGATCTCCTATTTTAACAGAAATAACAGGCATGCCTACGACAGGTCTACGTGTCTTAGTATCAGGTCTAGCAATATTAGCAGTCTCGGCCAAGAAAGAAATAACATGCCCATCTAAGTCCTCATCCAAGAGATCTTTAACCATAGCAATACTAGGTTTGACATTAATTTGCTCAGGAGGTGTATAAGTCCTAGTATTACTCTTACAAACAACAGTCGAAGCTTTAGCATGATCCTTTATCCTAACGGGAAAAGGAGGTTTTTCAACATAAACAGTAGGAACAATAGGATCACTATAGGTAATAGTCTTTTCTTCGACTGTAATAGGTGCAACTACTTTCACTTCAACAGGAGGATTATATTTAAACCACTTATCATTAGGGAGATCAACGTGAGTAGCAAAAGATTCACAAAAAGTAGCTACTATCTCAGAGTCAAGTCCATACTTAGCGCTAAATCCACGAAAAGCATCGGTATCCATAAAAGATTTAACACAATCAAACTTAGGTGTCATACCTGACTCCTTACCATCGTCGGAACCCCAATCTTCAGAGTTGTGTTTATTTCTTTCCAATAAGTCCCATTTGAAATCAATAGTCTTCCGCATATAAGAACCAGCATAGGAAGTATCGAGCAGGTTGCGATTATCAAGAGAAAGCCGAGCATAAAAATTCTGAATAATTATTTCCTGAGAGAGCTCATGATTGGGGCATGAATATAACATTGACTTAAGCCTCCCCCAAGCTTGAGAGATGCTTTCTCCTTCACGAGGCCAGAAATTATATATGTAATTACGATCATGATGAACAAGATGCATAGGATAGAACTTCTGGTGAAATTCCAACTTCAATCACTTATAATTCCAAGATCTCGTATCATCACATAGCCTGTACCATGTCAATGCATCTCCCTTCAAAGATAAAGAGAAGACCTTCCTTTTGACAACATCATCAGGGATACCTGCAGGCTTAAATAATCCACAAACTTCATCCACAAAGATAAGGTGTAAATCGGGATGCGATGTTCCATCTCCTGCAAATGGATTAGCTAGCAGTTTTTCTATCATACCCGAAGGAATCTCAAAGTAAATATTTTCATAAAGTTCAGTAGGTTGAGGAGCAACTCTTTGCTCTTCTGGTTGGGGTGAAGATACCCCAAACAAGCTCCTCAAAGGATTAGTTTCCATAGTGACAAGTAACAGAAAATTTTAGCACACTATATAAATGTTTCCTTACCAAGTTCCAGTCACCAAAACCGCTATACTCCCCCGCAACGGCACCAAAAAAGAGTCTTGATGACCCACAAGTGTAGGGGATCTATCGTAGTCCTTTCGATAAGTAAGAGTGTCGAACCCAACGAGGAGCAGAAGGAAATGATAAGCGGTTTTCAGTAAGGTTTTCTCTTTAAGCACTGAAATAGTAGGTGATAGGTAGTTTTGTGATAAGATAAATAGTAACGAGCAACAAGTAAATAAAGTGCAGCAAGGTGGCCCAATCCTTTATGTAGCAAAGGATAAGCCTGGACAATTTCTAATAATGATAAAGGAGCTCCCGATGACACATTGGGAATTATCGTCAAGCTAGTTTTCATCACGTTCATATGATTCGCGTTCGGTACTTTGATACTTTGATATGTGGGTGGATTGGTACTTGGGTACTGCCCTAACTTGTACAAGAATCCCACTTATGATTAACCCCTATTGCAAGCATCCGCAACTACAAAAGAAGTATTAAGGTAAACCTAACCACAACATTAAACATATGGATCCATATCAGCCCCTAACGAAGCAACGCATAAACTAGGGTTTAGCTTCTGTCACTCTAGCAACCCATCATCTACTTATTACTTCCCCATGCCTTCCTATAGGCCCATATAATGGTGAAGTGTCATGTAGTCGACATTCACATAACACCACTAGAGGAAAAGACAACATACATCTCATCAAAATATCGAACGAATACCAAATACACATGACTACTAATAGCAAGACTTCACCCATGTCCTCAGGAACAAACATAACTACTCACAAAGCATATTCATGTTCATAATCAGAGGAGTAATAATATGCATAAAGGATCTGAACATATGATCTTCCACCAAGTAAACCAATTAGCATCAACTACAAGGAGTAATCAACACTATTAGCAACCCACAGGTACCAACTTGTGGTTTTGATCCAGGATTGGATACAAGAGATGAACTAGGGTTTTGAGAGGACATGGTGCTGGTGAAGATGTTGATGGAGATTGACCCCCTCCCGATGAGAGGATCGTTGGTGATGACGTTGGTGATGATTTCCCCCTCCCGGAGGGAAGTGTCCCCGGCAGAACAGCTCCGTCAGAGCCCTAGATTGATTCCGCCAAGGTTTCGCCTCGTGGTGGCGGAGTTTCGTCCCGTAAGCTTGCCCACGATTTTTTCCAGGGTAAAAGTGATGATATAGCAGAAAATGGACGCCGGAGGCCCACCAGGGGGCCCAGGAGACAGGGGCGCGCCCTACAGGGGCGCGCCCCTGTCTCCTGGACAGGGTGTGGGCCGCCTGACCTATTTCTTTCACTCAGAAATTCTTATTAAATCCAAAAAGTTGTTTTGTGGAGTTTCAGGACTTTTGGAGCTATGCAGAATAGGTTTCCAACGTTTGCTCCTTTTCCAGCCAGAATTCCAGCTACCGGCATTCCCCATCTTCATGGTAAACCTTGTAAAATAAGAGGGAATAGCCATAAGTATTGAGATATAATGTGTAATAATAGCCCATAATGCAATAAATATTGATATAAAAGCATGATGCAAAATGGACGTATCACCTCGCACCCCCACCCCACACACCCCCACCCCAACCAAACCCTTAGCCTTGCGCCCCTTCTCTCTTCCCCTCTCCCCCCTCTCAAATGCTTATCAAATCTTCCAAATCCGGAGTATTGACCGTGGATTTGAAGTCAACCCCTCCCTTAAGTAATATCCTCCGATCCCCTCGTTTTCATCCATAGGAATTGTCACATTTGCTCAAATCTAGTTAGTTTGGGGAAACCCTAGTTTTTGCTTCGATTTGGAAATTTGTGTTGAATCATGTTATGTTTCTTTGCTAATTTGGTATGGTTAGGCTTTCATAGTATGCTAGGGTTAGGGTTATGTGTGTTTGATGTTGGTGTTTGGGTTATGTTGGTGTTAGGGTTGTGGTTATTGTTAAGTGGGGGTTAGGGTTATTAATTCATATATATGTTAGGGCATATGTATTTTGTGCAAATATTTTTGTTAAGTACTTACTTGATATATGTGTGTTTTTGATTATTGTAGGGATGGGGAGAACATGTGTTTATGTTCATCATGTGGATAAAGAGGCCTTTTTGAAAGGCAATGTTGAGGCGGACCCGGATGAGCCTGACATGGTGTTTGAGAGTAGTCCTAGCTATGCGGAGCTTTTGGAACAAGTGAGGAAATATTTGAATTGGATGGACCCAAGTGACGTTGTTGAGTTCGAGGGAAGGCATAATGTTTGTTTTGGAATGCACATCCGTTGGAAGACAATGCGTGTGAACTCCAAGCAACGTTGGGTTGCATACAAGGGGACCGGTTGCCGAATCTCTGGACAAGGCTCTTGAGTTATTTGCCTCCAAGAAGGTTGAGTCTACTTTTAATTTAGACTTGAACCGGAACCCCTCGCCGTTGGTTGCTAGCACTCCCCCACCCATGAACCAAGATCAAATGAGTGAACCTCATTTCACGCAACAAGATTGGCCAACATTGAGCCCGACTCCAAACAACCAAAATAAAGCTTTTGAAGAGGAGAATGATGAGTACGAGGAGGATGACAACGAAGTTGATCTCCATGACAACAATGTGGGTGATCTCGACCAATATCATGTGCAAGAGACAATGGACCAATCCATCCCTTTTTCCCATGCATATGCATCAGACTCGGATGATGATGGTCCCGATGAAGAAGTTGATGAGGAGGGGTTCACGCCGAAGGAGGCCCAAGCATTCAAGAAGGTATTCGGGCGGGATCACAAGACACCATTGTTCAAGGATCTTAGTCTCGCGGATGAAGCCATTTTAGATGGTGGAAAATGCATATCTCTTGGAAGACGGCAAGAACAGGATATATCCCGGTTGTGAGTTTCAATCCTTCTTGGAATTGAAGATGTGGCTTGACAACTACTCGGTTACACATTATCGTCCACATAAAGTGGCCAACTCGGACGTGAATGTGCGTTACACACAAATGTGAAGTGCCAACATGTCCATGGATTGTGCGTGCAAGGCCATGGAAAGGAGGTCGCACTTGGCGCATAGTGAGTTGTCTACCAACTCACATGTGCCGGCACAAGAATGCGGATGGCAAGCTTGTGTACCAACAACACAAACAACTCACGTCCGAGTACATTTCTTACAGGTTATCCAACCAAATATCCACACTTCCAATAATGAGCATCAAGAGTGTCATTGACCTTGTGAAAGCCATCTTTCATTACAAGGTGAAGTACGGCAAGGCATGGAAGGCGAAGCAAGCCGCATTCAAGATGTTGTATGGCAATTGGGAGGAAGCATACAACCGACTCCCTAGGTTGTTGTTAGCTATGGCCGCCACAAACCCATGCATGGTTCACGTGGTTGAGCCTCATGGGCACCAAACATTGTTTCATAACGGGAGGACCGTCCGAGTATTTGGCAGTGCATTTTGGGCCTTTAGGCAATGCGTGAGGGCTTTTGAGCATTGTCGGCCCATCATCGCCAATGATGGCACGTTCTTGACCGGACAATACAAGGGCACTTTATTGGTTGCAATAGCAAGTGATGCCAATAACCAGGTGTTGCCTTTGGCTTTCGCTTTGGTTGAGGTGGAGAACAATGATAACTGGGAGTGGTTCTTGCGTCAACTGAGAACAAGGGTATTACCGGCTGAAAGGGAAATTTGTGTCATATCGGATCGCCATCCTGGAATTCTAAATGCGGTGGTGGTTCACATTCCCGGACATACAAAGTTGCATCATCAATAGTGCATGAGGCACTTTTGTGCAAACTTCTATAGGGCATGTGGTATCAAGGAGTTGGCCGATGATCTTCAGGATTGTTGTCTCGCTTTCACCAACAAGCGGTTTGCCACATTGTTCAATGCATTGCTCAGACACAAGAAACTTGACCCCGACTTGACCCCGGCGGTCATGAGTTTCTCAATAAGAACAGTGTCAAAAGGAATATGTGGGCACGTGCTTTCGATGAAGATGGCCGGAGGTATGGTCAAATGACAAGCAATATGGCAGAATGCTTCAATAAGGTGCTCAAGGGTGTACGTGCATTACCCGTGACGGCAATAGTTCAATACACATTTGACAAGATGAATGGATACTTTTTAAAGTACTCAATGGAGACTGATAAGCGGATTGCTGGTGAGAACAAGGATAAGCATAAGTACAATTTCCCACCAAAGGTTGAAGAATGGTTGGAATTTCAATCACGAAAGGCAGACTCCCAAGAAGCTATACTATATGACGACAACGAGTCGAAGTATGAGGTGAAAGAGCCTGGAGGAACCACAAATGATGGCCACCAACACGGAGGCCGGGCTTTCAAGGTCTCCCTAACACGGTGTGATTGCAGCTGCATGAGGTCATCATTGCTTCATCTCCCATGCTCGCACTTGTTAAACGCATCCCGGGTTAGGAATGTGGACGTCAATCACCCTCTTACCGTGAGGGAGTCCGAGTTCTCAATCATGACGGTAAAGAATACATGGACTCCACGGTTCCAGCCATACTTGGACCAATCACAATGGCCGGAGTATCATGGAGTTCAACTATGGCCGGACCCGGAATTGAAGGTCATTAGACGGGGAAGACGTAAGATAAAGCGTCTTAGAGGTGACATGGACGGATGGGGCCATGGTGGCGGTGGAGAATATAGCACCGGCCAATTCCAAGAACCTCGTGAGCAATCCCGTTATGGGGGCTGCAGTCATGGGGGACACAACACAAGAACTTGTCCCAAACCAAGAAAGAGATCAAAGAAAAATGGTGCAAGCACAAGCCAAGCAAATGATAGCCAACCAAGTCAACCAAGGGGTAGCCAACCAAGTCAAACAAGTGGTGGAGTGCCAAATCAATCAAATCAAACAAGCCAACGAGGAACTAGGCAACAAAGAGGGAGTCAACTTGGTCTTAGAAGAGGCCGTGGTGGTGGTAGAGGTCGTGGTGATGGTCATGGCCGTGGTGATGGTCTTGGCCGTGGTGGTGGTAGAGGCCGTGGTGATGGTCTTGGCCGTGGTGATGGTCTTGGTCGTGGTGAAGGCCTAGGCCGTGGTGATG
>NC_041385.1:733006275-733007073 GCF_002162155.2 Triticum dicoccoides
GATGGTCTTGGCCATGGTGCTGGTAGAGGCCGTGGTGATGGTCTTGGCCGTGGTGGTGGTAGAGGTCGTGGTGGTGGCGGTAGAGGCCGTGGTGGTGGTCTAGGCCGTGGTGCTGGTGGAGGCCGTGGTGGTGATCTTGGCCTTGGCGGCGGCCATAGTGGAGGAATGTTCTCTTGGCTCAATGGACCATTGCTGTATGTGACTTACTATGATCTTGTTCTTTTGGCCCAATGCTTGTGTTGTCATTTTGTATTGTGTGACTAACTATTATATTGCCATTTTCATAGGTATGGAAACAATGAAGGGGGTGGAGGACACAGAGGGGGAAGGTGAGATCCCTTGGTGGTGGGAGGAGGGAGAAGAATAAGAAGAAGAAGAGAGGAAGAAGAAGAAACTACAAGGACCGTGACCTTCTTATGAATCAAAATTTGTGCCACTATGTGTTTTGGCTCAATGTTTGTGTATGACTATGTGATTGGACTACTCTATTGCTATGTGTGTATGACTATGTGATTTGGACAAGTATATGTGCTATGTGTGTATGCATATGTGAGTGGACTACTCTTTCTGTGTTTTGGACTACTACATGTAATTTGGATATGATTATGTAGCATTTATATGAATCACAAAACAAAAAAGTAGTAGGTATTTGAAAACAGCAGTTAGTGCAGCGCCCAAGGGCAAGGCGCTGCACTGTGTAGTGTGGCGCCCAAGGGCAAGGCGCTGCACTGTGCAAAACCTACTGGAATGCTTCTGTTGCTCTCTGGACTAGCATGTCCAGGTGTGCAGTGCCTAAGG
>NC_041385.1:733007515-733038353 GCF_002162155.2 Triticum dicoccoides
CCCCACCCTCCACACAAACCCGAAGCTCAGTGCCTCCCCTCTGCCCTCCTCTCTCCCTGTTGGGGATATAGCTACTGAGTGTAAACCGGCCAGGAGGGCCCGGTTCACCCTCGACTATGCTGAAGCCCATGAAGATCCAGAAGATAGCGAAGTTATTAAAGGAAGCTTAGAGGCCTGAAGCCCAAAGGCGGATTAGGACCCGTAATGGTAAACCGCCATGACTATGTAACTTGTAATATAAGTTAGGGAAGGAGAGACCGAACCGAACACTTTGTATGAGTCGGCTTCGGGGCTCTGTAAACCGGCCGAGCGTCAACATGTGTATATAAAGGGACGACCCGGCGGTGGTTCAAGGAGAACAGACAACAACTAGAGACTCAGGCAAGCGTATTTGCTCCCTGATCATCGAAACCCAATCAATCCCATCACAACTAGACGTAGGCTTTTACCTTCATCGAAGGGGCCGAACTAGTATAAAAACTCCCGTGTCCCTTGTCCGGTTTAACCCCTTCAACCTAACCCGTTGCAATGGCTCCACGACTAAGTCCTTCCATGAGGACATCTGACGTGTTAATTCCACGATAGTTGGCGCCCACCATGGGGCTATCGCACGATGGTGTCGAGTTCTTGAAGGGCTGCTCTGAAGGACTTAAGGGGTACGTGATCGGCCGGATGACCAAGAGTCGTCGCGGCAAGCTCTACATCGACGACGAAGGATGGGGCCCCGAGGCCGGCTCAATCGAGTACGGGTACCGGGTCCCATTTGGCGGAATTCATGTCTTCATCGGTAAGATCGGCGAACCGGGCCCTGAGCTGGACATCTGCACCGACCTCGTCGAGTCGGCTCAGCGTGCGAGTCCAGTCCGGGTTAAGCCCGTCGTGAAGCGTGCGTTCGTAGGATGTGTCCATGAGATCGGATCTGAACCAGTGTCTGAAGGCGAGACGGCCGTATATTCCGACGGCGAGTCATCCACTGGCGAAACCGAGTCCTTGTACCAGATTCATAACGGTGTGTTTGAAGGATATTCCGATGGTAACAGTATTCCGGACCTCCTTGAACCGCCAAGTCGGGTTGCTGTTTACATGGCCGGAACACAGCCCACTTTGAAGTCTTCATCTACAGCACCAATGAATACCGGATCAGCAGCCGCGGCAGGGGTCCCGGCGCGCCGGGCGGCTCAAGTTCTCTCCGGTTTGATGGATGCCTGGGCGACTTTGTTAACCATGGCAGTCACCCCGGAGACGCGGGATCAGCACAATGCGGATATTGCGAAGCTGAAAGACCAGATAACACGGGCTAAAGAGGACCTGGCAACTGAGGATGCTAGGATGGCTGAAGAACGGGCCACGTTGGATGCCCAGTCACAGCAGATACAGGCGCAGAATTATCGACTCATGCTGGATCGGACTACATCAGAGGATGTGATGCGAAGGAAGTACAGGTCTCGTCTGCCGCCAATTTACGAAGGGTTAAATCTCTTCCAGACGCCAGGCGCTGGGCCGAGCAATCCGGCAACTGCAAATCGGACTGATGCGCCTAGGATAGCTCCGGATCAACTACGGGTAACAAAGCCACCCCGACGAACAGATAACCTGCCGCAATACGTGTCTGCACCACCGGGTCACTTCTCGAGCCCTCTGGATAACATGATTGCCGCAGCATCACGCCTAGCAGCCATTCCGATGGAGGGCGATTCAATAGCAGCAATTGAAATGTGGCGGGCTAGGGACCTTCTTCAAACCACCGTGGTACAGCAGCAGGCTTATTCTTATAGTAGGGATAGAATTCATTCAACCCCTCGTCCAAGCCCAAGATATAGCAGGCGTATGGATGAACTGGAAGTGTCTAGCAGCGCGCGGCATCATAATGCTCAAGATGTGGTGGATCATGGCAGGGCATGAAGGGAGGCCGGTCTGGGTCGTCATCAACCCGCCCCGGTTCAGCCAGCAGCGTCAGTCGACTGAGGCACCGGGCTTGCCTTCAGTTCTTGGGGGGTGCCGTGTCTTATTCCGGCTCTTCATAATGTGTGTTTGCCCAAAGATTTCAAGGGTCCACGTAAGGTGCCTAATTACACGGCGGATCAGCCACCTGAGGCGTGGGTCGAGAGTTATGAGATGGCAATGGAGATGCTGGATGTAGACGAAGCGGCATGTGCAAAGTACTTCACGATGATGTTGGAAGGAATAGCCCGTACTTGGTTGAAAAATTTACCAGCTAATTCCATCGAGTCATGGGATCAGTTGAAAGCCCGATTTATAGCCAATTTCAAAGACACGTGCAAACAGCCCATGTCCATTGTGGATCTGGATGCTTGTGTTCAAGGGGACAATGAGTCAACAACTCATTGGGTATGCCGGGTTTCAGAAGTTTTGCACTCGTCTGACCGGATTAACGCTGGTCAAGCGATCATAATGCTGGAGCGCAATTGCCGGTTTAAGTCACTAAAGATGAAGTTGGGACGGATCAAGCGCCATTGCAATGACATGGGAACCCTCATGGCAGCCTTAGTCAAGTATGCTGATTCTGATAATACCAAGGATCCCGGTTCTGATGATGAGAAACCGGAGAAGGGAAAGAAGAACGGCGGTGCAAAGGGACAGCAGCACAACCAAGGAGGCCATGGGAGTAACGGTAAGCGTAAAGCGGATTCAGATTTTGTGGCTAACGCTAATGTGCAGCGTCGCAAAGCTAAACTGCCCCAGCGCGGCGGTGCAATGAATCTGGAGCGTTTGTTGAATCAGCCCTGCCCAAAGCATGGGACCAAGGAGGCTCCTGCAACGCATCTCTGGAAGGATTGTAACATTATGAAGGAGTTCAAAAACTCTGATCTTTTCCGATATGATCAGGGTCCGTCGGGCGGTTCAGGTCCAGGTTTTCATGGTGGCGGTGGTTCAAACTCTGGATTTTAGAATAATCAGGGCAACCAGAACAACCAAGGTGGTAATAACCAGCAGAGCAATCAAGGAAACCAGCAGCAGTCGGGTTACCAGAGTCACCCAAAGCAGTTGAATGGTGGGCAGTATCATGTGTTCACCACTAGTTTGTGCAAGCGTGATCAGAAGCTTCACAAGAGGGCAGTTAATGATGTTGAACCGGCAGTACCATGCTATCTGCGGTGGTCCGAACAACCTATTGTGTGGAGTAGGGAGGATCATCCACCCCGGGTTGACAATCCGGGTCAACTGGCTTTGGTGGTGGCACCTCAGGTGGGAGGTTATAAGTTCACCAAGGTACACATGGATGGAGGAAGCAGTATCAACATTCTGTATTATGAGACCTTCCGTCGCATGGGGTTGACAGACAAGAGTCTTAAACCGTCCAACACTGTTTTTCATGGTGTGGTACCAGGTAAATCGGCATATCCTGTAGGTAAGATCGCTTTGGAAGTTGTGTTTGGTGATGAACATGACTCCCGGTCTGAGACATTGACCTTTGAAGTCGTGACAATCTAGAGCCCATACCACGCACTGTTTGGGTGACCGGCTTATGCAAAATTCATGGAAAGGCCTTGTTATATTTACTTGCAGCTCTAGATGTCGGGTCATAAAGGGACTATTACGGTTCACGGAAGCCGTAAAATCGCTTTGGACTGCGAGGAAGGTGATGCGGCCTATGCTGAGTCGGTTTGTGCTACAGAGGAGTTAAAGTTCTATAAGGAAAATGTTGATCCGGCAGATATGACCCCTCTGAAGAAGCCCACCACTGAGCATGACCCAACCCTGCATTTCAAACCGGCTGACGAGACTAAGCTTGTTGACTTCATGCCTGGCGATTCGTCCAAGCAGTTCAGCATCAGCACAAATCTGGATCGGAAATAGGAAAGCACGCTCATCGAGTTCATCCGTGAGAACCAGGACATTTTTGCATGGAAACCTTCTGACATGCCAGGTGTACCGAGGGAACTCGCTGAGCACACTCTCAATATTGATCCCAAGTTTAAACCGGTCAAGCAATTTCTTTGTCGCTTTAATGAAGAAAGATGTAAGGCCATTGGTGAAGAGGTAGCCCGGCTGTTGGCTGCGGGGTTTATTGTTGAAGTATTTCATCCTCAATTGCTGGCTAATTCGGTGCTTGTTCTTAAGAAAAACGACACTTGGCGTATGTGTGTGGAATACACGGATTTGAATAAAGCTTGTCCGACCGATCCCTTTGCTCTCCCGCGTATTGATCAGATCATTGATGCGACGACGGGTTGTGAGCGCCTGAGTTTTTTGGATGCTTATTCAGGATATCATCAGATCAAGATGGCAGTTAAGGACCAGGAGAAGACAGCCTTCATCACTCCCTTTGGAGCCTTCTGCTATGTTTCTATGCCCTTTGGGCTCAAGAGTTCCCAGGCAACCTATCAGCATTGTGTACAGAATTGTCTTCACACGTAGATTGGGCGTAATGTTCATGCCTATGTGGATGACATTGTGGTAAAATCCAGGAAGAAGGAAACACTAATAGATGACCTCAAGGAGACGTTTGATAATCTTCGGGTTTATAAAATGATGCTTAATCCGGATATATGTGTTTTTGGTGTTTTGGCAGGCAAGCTCCTAGGTTTTCTTGTATCCAACAGGGGCATTGAAGCTAATCCGGACAAAATCAAGGCAATCACATCCCTGGCTAAACCGAAGTGTATCAATGACGTTCAGGGTCTGGCGGGTCGGGTTGCAACCCTTAGCCGGTTTATCAGCCGTTTGGGAGAGAAAGCAATTCCTTTGTATCAGATGTTGAAAAAGACAGACGATTTTGTCTGGAGTGATGCAGCCAACGCGGCTTTTGAGGAGTTAAAGCGGCAGTTGGTTGAACCGCCGGTTCTTGCAGCTCCGGTTGATAAGGAGCCTTTGCTGTTATACGTGGCTGCCAATGCCCGAGCAGTCAGTGTGGCAATTGTGGTTGAGCGTAAGGAAGCTGGGAAGGAATATCCAGTTCAACGACCTGTATACTACATCAGTGAAGTCATGATCGAGTCAAAGCAACGCTATCCACATTGGCAGAAGTTGGTGTATGGGTTTTTTATGGCAAGTCGGAAACTCAAGCAATACTTTCAAGGCCATCCCATCACAGTGGTTAGTTCTTCTCCTTTGGGCGATATAATTCAAAACAGGGAAGCAACTGGCCGGGTTGCAAAGTGGGCAATTGAGCTTGGTCCACACGGTTTGAAGTATGTGCCTCGAACAGCCATCAAATCTCAGGCCCTTGTGGATTTTATCAATGATTGGACTGAATTGCAAGCACCAGAAGAAAAACCGGATAATACATACTGGACTATTCATTTTGATGGATCCAGACAGTTGGAGGGCTCGGGGGCTGGAGTTGTCCTTACTTCCCCTCGAGGTGATAAAATTTGCTATGTTCTCCGTTTGATGTTTCCCTGTACTAACAATGCAGCTGAGTACGAAGCGTTACTCCATGGTCTCCGTGTGGCTAAAGAGATGAACTTAAGTCGAGTTCGTTGTTTTGGAGACTCTAATATGGTGGCTCAGCAAGTTTCTGGCACTTGGGATTCTAAGGATCCACTCATGGCAGCTTACAGATGTGAGGTGGATATTGTGGCGGGTCACTTCAAAGGGTACCAGGTTGAGCATATTTATCGGTGCAAAAATGAAGCAGCAGACGCTTTGAGCCGGCTTGGATCTCAACGTAAACCGGTACCTCCGAACACCTTTTTAGATATCTTGCATAACCTGTCTGTTAAGTTGCCTACAGAAGAGGACTTGGCTGTTCCTGATCTGGAGGCTCAATTGGTGGCTGCTTTGCATATTGTACCAGATTGGACGATTCCGTATCTGGCGTATATGAACAGGGGCGAACTACCAGATGATAAAGTCCTGGCTCGACAGATAGTCCGGCGGTCCAAGTCCATGGTTATTCACAATGGCGAGTTACACCGCTGTAGCGTTTCAGGTGTATTTCAACGTTGTGTTTCTCCGGAAGAAGGCCAAGAGATCCTACGGGAAATTCATGAAGGGGATTGCGGTCATCATGCCAGTTCAAAGTCCCTGGTGGCAAAAGCTTTTCATCATGGGTTTTACTGGTTGACAGCTCATGCTGATGCAGAAGATCTGGTAAAGCGATGTGATGCTTGTCAAAAAATTTCACGCAGAGCTCATGTTCCGGCTCAAGAACTACGGATGATTCCTATCACTTGGCCTTTTGCTACTTGTGGGCTTGATATGGTGGGGCCCTTTAAGCGTTCCCAGGACAAGAAGACCCACCTATTGGTGGCAGTTGATAAATTCACCAAGTGGGTTGAAGCGGAGCCTGTCAGCAAGTGTGACGCAGCTACGGCGGTTCAATTTCTCAAAAAGATTGTCTTTCGTTTTGGCTTTCCACACAGTATTATCACAGATAATGGTACAAACCTTTCAAAAGGTGAGATGGAGGATTTCTGTCAGAGAGAGCACATCTGGCTTGACTTAGCATCTGTGGCGCACCCTCAATCCAACGGTCAAGCGGAGCGAGCAAATCAAGAAATTTTGAAGGGTCTTAAACCCCGGCTCATGCTTCCCTTGAAGCGGACGCCGGGTTGTTGGGTGGAAGAATTGCCTTCTGTGATATGGAGCATCAACACCACCCCCAATCGATCAACAGCTTACACACCTTTCTTCCTGGTATATGGAGCAGAGGCAGTATTACCAAGTGATATTCGTCATGACTCGCCCCGGGTTGCTAATTATATTGAAGCGGATAACGAGCAAGCACGCCAAGAGGCGCTGGACCTGTTAGATGAGAAACGAGACATGGCTCTGGCTCGATTGACGGTTTATCAACAAGACCTACGGCGTTATCACAGTCGCCGGGTTAGGACAAGAACCTTTCAAGAAGGTGACTTGGTGCTCCAGCTCATCCAGGACCAGACCGACATGCACAAGTTATCCCCGCCTTGGGAAGGGCCCTTTGTGGTCAGCAAGAATCTGCACAACGGATCATACTACATCATTGACGTTCGAGACGACTCACACAACTCTGACGAGGAGACCCGGCGGCCGTGGAACATAGCTCTCCTCCGGCCTTACTACACTTGAGCCATAGGCTCTTCTTATGTACATATTTTGACAATGTATATATTATGATCAATAAATAAACCAGCATCCTTGCTCTAAGCAGGGCCTCTGCCTTTTTTTCTCAAATATCCTTTGAGATACATGGGGGCTTCAGCTGACAAAGCGGAGTACTACCTGTTAAACCGGCTATCACGCCACAACATAGCTTCGGAGCTTCACACCCAAGGGGCCAAAGAGAGTCTGGATGCTATGCACAACTCAAACATAGGCACCCAATGAGCACAGCTCATCATGTTACTTGGGGGCTCCTTGTGTCAAATACCAAGGAGTTTGAATGGACCCTTGTAGCTGGGTATCGACCCACGGCTTGGAAGCCTGGTATGTTTACCTAAAACCCCGGGTTACCTGCCTTCATCAAGTAAGACACTCCTATCCAGGTCATCCTGGCACGACCCTCCGAACGTTTGACAGTTACTCTCATTGAGACCCTGCACTTGTCAAAGTTTAAACGGTGATTGGTTAGTTGGAGGTCCATCTTAAAAGGCTTTGTTAAATGGTTCAACTTAATGGCCTGGCAGCCCATGAAAAGCCTCGAATTTGGGCCTAGCAGCCCTCAAAAAGCCTCGGCTACACTGTTTTATTTGCGTTTGTCACTTTTCTATTGATAATTTTTTTGTTAAACCGATTTCTTTTGACCTGGTCAGTCATCTTATTAGCCCGGTATTCCTTAAACCGGCTTGGTTTTCCACTACACGTTGACACACCTTATTATTAAACCGGAGTTTCTTAACCCATCCTGGCTTTGACTACCTGTCGCCAGCTTTGATCATCTGGTGTTTATCAGCACCCGGTATGATCTATTATACGTCATCAGTACATGATGGAGTTATACAAGAATTTCAGATTTGGATTTTCACCCTTATTACAATCAAAGTTGGTCAACCAACTAAAGTGATATTGCATCATAGGTATGGGTCATTTCATATTTTTTATGGTTTGATTATCAATCAGGCCTTATCTTGGGCATTATGACCCGTTCGGCGGTAAACCGCCAGGACACTTTCTTTTTATGCAGACAAAGGGATTGCATACTATGATACATGAACCAACATTGAAATTATCATAGCGGTTCACATAAAGTATCTCTTACTACGTGATGGCAGCAGATCAAAATATTTTTGCTACCCTATTACAAGGCACTTAGCAGCCCAAAATACGGAATTGTTTTAAACCGGACAGTTTCTGACATATCAACCGGATTGCTGGATCAAGCTTCATCGCCATGATGTGAAGTAGATGGGTCGTCTGGCGTCGGTTCAGCCTCCTCCTCCCCATCCAATGGCTAGAAGTCATTGGTGGTCCATTCAATCCGGGTTAAGGCCTGAAAGGCAGCCTCTTCACTTATAAGCTCAGTCGGATCAACGTCAGGGGCGTAAGTGTGCTTACGGATTGGCGGAACAAGATTTTGCACTTCAGGAATAACGGCTTCAACCCGTTTGTTGTTAGCATCATAGAAGGATCGGTGAACCGTCAAGTTAGCTTCTTCTGCCAACTGACTCGCCAGAGGACGCATCTCCCTTGTCACACGTTTGAGGACGTTGTTATCAAACACTTCACCATTTTCTTGTTCACTGGGGAAGCCCTTGGCTATATCAGCCGGATCAATATCAGATATCCATGCCTTGGCTCGAGTAAGTGCTAACAAAGTGCCAGCCCTGGCAGCGGATCGCTTCAACTCTTCTATCTGTGCTGGCATCATAGATAATCTGGCCAGCGTGTCCTTGATCAGTGTTGGGGCTGCATTGTCATATGAAGTTGCACAGATAACCCATTGGGCGCCGGTATACAGTTGTTCAATCAACGTATAGGCGGCCTTTAGCTTCCTCCGCATATCAGAGCCCAAATGAGCAATGCGGCTACCTACAGCGGTTTAAGAATTTCATGTTAAACCGGAGAAATTTCAAAGCGGAATATTCATAAAGCCTTGGCAAACAGTGCTTACCAAATATTGCGGAAGTCATGGCATTGACTTGGCGCTTTAATCCAGTAAGTTCTTCCGTCACCGGTTTAAGAGCTGATTCAGCGTCTTCCGCTCGCTTCAGCAATCCAGCCTTTTCAGTATCCCAGTTGGCCTTCTCAGACTTGAACCATTCTTTGAGCTGCTCCATGGTGATTAAGGCGGTTCTCAATTCATCCTTGGCCTTGGTGGTTTCTGCTTGTTGGGATTTCAGATTTTCTTGGAGATCGGCAATTTGCGAGACTTATTGATTTATCTCACTTTGCAACAGTAAGAAGAGCATGTCAATACCTTTTTGAAAGTCCCAAGCATATAACCAGTTATACACTTGGCACTTGGGGGCTAATGCGGATCATTTTTTATGCTGATTATTGAAGTCCCACGGATTAATACAGTTTTAATCATGGTACTTGGGGCTAATGTGTGTTTGATCATAAATACACAAGGACAATTAATAAAGCATAGTATGGAATATACAAAGTCCCGGTTTGACTTTCTAAAGACAAACCGGCCCTTGGGGGATACAATGCAATGAAGATACAGAGCAAAAGATCAAACTATTTACCTCATAGCGCTCCTTCATTAGATTTACCAAACCGGCTTCATAATCACGGCTGGTGTAAAGCCGATTCAAGAAACCCGAATGAAGGTCTTGAGCAGAAAGATCAACATAGGCTGACAAATCAGTCTTCCCTTTCCCCTTGTTCATGGCAGCAAATTCATCCTTGGCAGTGTGCTTTGATAGAGCAACTGGATTACCAGGGGCGGTATATGCAGTGCCAGTAACAACAACATCATCATCTTTGGCCGGGCTTGATGGATTGACATTCTTAACAGGGCTTGGCGCTTTGGCAGCAGGGCTCGATGGTCTGTTAACTGGGCTTGGCGGATCAGCAGTTGAATCCCGCTGTTCAATAGTTGGACTTGGAGGGGCATGAGGAGGTGATGTATCATCATGTACACCCGATTCAACTTCTAGCGGATTAGCATCAGCGCCTGGGTTTTGCTGAGCAGTGCTATCTATGGCAATCTCAGGATTTTTGCCATCATTCTCTGGGGTCTTCTCCGGTTCAACATCATCAGTGGGGTCGCTGGTCTTGGCCTTCTTACTTAATCGGGCCTTGGCGCTACAACATCAATAGTTAGAATATGATAAACCGACATATGAAGAAACAAGTTGAGGAATAATGTACTTACCCAGCGACGGTCTTGAGGGGAGGCAGCTGAGTGGTTGATGAACCGCCAGAGGAGTTGGAAGATGCCTGGTAATTCGGGTCAGACGGATTGAGTGGGCATCGGAAGAAACCCTTCAAAGGATAAAGTTTTTCAGGAGAGCAAGTCACCTCTGGACGATGTTTCCGGGTTGGTGTATCTGCTAGATCGGACGAAGTGATTTGCTGACCACTATGTCGGGTTGTGCGACGCTCTTCAACTTGTTGTGTCTTCAAAGAAAATTTTGGATCCAAATGAGCAAGGGGGTGAGATTGTTTTACTTTCCTGATTGTACGGCGAACTCTTTGAACCGGTACAAGATCTGACTCGGAAGAAAGAAGGATTACCTCAACATGGTCTGCGTGGCTGTCCTCAGCATCATCCTGGGAATAGTCATTGTCAATAAGATGTATGAAAAAGGAACCAAGTGAGTCAAGTTCTACCTCTGCGTCTGATTCCTCATCTTCTGGCGGATCAGAAGACTCGGTGGTTTTCTTCTTGGCAGCTTTCTTGGTGACCTTGCTCTTTGCATGAGGAGCCCTGGCCGGTTTAGTCCGTTTCCAAAACGAGTTGTTAGCCTGGAATTAAGGCAAGGGAAGGTTAGTACACAGTTAATACGGAGGCGAATCAGTAAAGTATTCAGATGAACTTTACCGCTGGCGGTTTATTGGAGACGCAAAAAGGTGGCAACCCGGTTTGGCTGCATGCAGAGATTGGCTCATCAAGCATTTTCTTCATAGATTCAGTAACTTCAAGATCGGTCATTACTAATTCGTGATATCGTTGAGGGTCTTTGACGTTGCCAGTATATTCATGCATGAATCCGGGGCGGCGGCTTAAAGGGAAAATGCCCCAAGAAACCCAACAGCGGACAAGATCAATGCCAGTCAAACCGTTGGCCATGAGAGCCCGGAGCTTGGCGAGTTGAGGTGCAAAGTTCTTCCGCGGTTAAGAGTGAAGGTAATGGGTGACCGTTGCTAAGGCGGTGAGGGCGATAACCCGGCAAAGGATTTTCTCCATCAGGGGCAGTGTTCTGGCAATAAAACCAAGTCTGGTTCCAATCTTTAGGATGGCTATGATGTTTTGCATGAGGGAAGTCAACTTCTTTCCTTTTCTGAATTGAAACGCCACCAAGCTCTATGTTGGGACCATCTGAGAATTCTGTATGGCGGTTCAGATGAAAGAAATCCCGGAACAACTCCACGGTTGGTTCTTCCTGAAGGTAGACTTCGCAGAATACTTGAAAGTTGCATATATTGGACACAGAGTTCAGTCCAATATCTTGCGGATGGAGCTGGAAGCTTGCGAGGACATCCCGGAAAATTTTTGATCCGGGCGGGCTGAATCCCCGGTCTAAGTGTTGCATAAATACAATCACTTCTCCATCTTGAGGTTCAGGTGGACATTCAGATTCCGGAACTCGCCAGTGAAGGACCCTTTTTGAGGCTAAAGCGCCAGTGGTGACGTATCTGTTGATTTGTGTTTCCGTGATCCGGGACGGAACCCAATTGCAAGCTGAGAATTGTTTAGTCATCTTGGAAGGGGAACTGAAAGGAAAAATAAAGCCGGTTTACAAATTAACGGTTTAAGTGTGCTACTCAGAGTTAAACCGGAACATCATCATGCAAGTTCAGTTGGAGGTTTAACCAAGGGCTAATGATAAGTGGCGGATTACTAAATTGCTACAAGGTTTAAACCCCCCTTTGGTGGAGGAGACAGATGAAAATATGCTAAGTGTTGACCGAAACAGGTTTCACATAATGACCAAATTTATTTTGATCTACCAAGCCTCAGTAAAGAAAAATTACTGCGACCTATAAATGGCGTTGAGGCAGAACAGGGAAGGTTGTGTACTCTACAGAAGAAAGAGAAGATCGGCTAATATTAAAAAATGGATGCAGAATCACAACCGCACAAGATCTACACAGTTATTGGATCAAAGTAACCACGGCAGAAGGGAAAGCTAGGAGTTGAGGACGAAGAACAAAGAACTATACAGATAAGCGCACGAACCCTAGCACAGATCTAACGATGCAGGAAGGAGGAAACTCACCGGTGCAGATTTACTGCGAAAGGAAGCAGCAAGCTCTGGTCCGTTTCAGGTTAATGCAGCGGCCTGTGTCGATGAAGCTCTTAAGGGTCGCGGGCGGCGGTGGAGCTTCAGAACTGGGGCGTCGCGAGGAAGAAGAAGGCACATAAGGGGAAAAAGAGAAAAGGGCCCTCGGGCTTTATTTATAGGGGAAAGGATAAATGGCAGGCGCGAGAATCAAGGAGCCTGAAACGGCAGAGTGGGCGCATCTGTCGCCTCGATTTTCGGGATGACCATTAAGTGAGGGGAATCTTTTTAATCTTTTTATACAGAGATGATGTCATGATGGACCGTTGCTATGTCCCGAAGATGATGTCACGGCGGTTTAGCAAGATTTACAGGAGAAGGCAATCTTGCGTTTTACGAAAATACAAGAGGACATTTACAATCTGTCTTTGAAGTTATTGAAGATTGACATGAACAGGTTCAAATCAAACTGGGGCCTAATGTTGGGGATATAGCTACTGAGTGTAAACCGGCCAGGAGGGCCCGGTTCACCCTCGACTATGCTGAAGCCCATGACGATCCAGAAGATAGCGAAGTTATTAAAGGAATCTTAGAGGCCTAAAGCCCAAAGGCGGATTAGGGCCCGTAATGGTAAACTGCCATGACTATGTAACTTGTAATATAAGTTAGGGAAGGAGAGACCGAACCGAACACTTTGTATGAGTCGGCTTTGGGGCTCTGTAAACCAGCCGGGTGTCAACCTGTGTATATAAAGGGACGACCCGCGGCAGTTCAAGGACACAGACAACAACTTGAGACTCAGGCAAGCGTATTTGCTCCCTGATCATCGAAACCCAATCAATCCCATCACAACTAGACGTAGGATTTTACCTTTATCGAAGGGGCCGAACTAGTATAAAAACTCCCGTGTCCCTTGTCCGGTTTTACCCCTTCAAGCTAACCCGTTGCGATGGCTCCACGACTAAGTCCTTCCATGAGGATATCTGACGTGTTAATTCCACGACACTCCCCCTCTCAAATCCTTCTCAGATCCGGAGTATTTTACCGTGGATTTCGAAGCCAACCCCTCCCTTAAGGTAATCTCCTCTGATCCCCTCGTTTTCATCCATAGGAATTGTCACATTTTCTCAAATCTTGCTAGTTTGGGGAAACCCTAGTTTTTGCTTGGATTTGGAAATTTGTGTTGAATCATGTTATGTTTCTTTGCTAATTTGGTATGGTTAGGCTTTCATAGTATGCTAGGGTTAGGGTTATGTGTGTTTGATGTTGGTGTTAGGGTTATGTTGGTGTTAGGGTTGTGGTTATTGTTAAGTGGGGGTTAGGGTTAACCTATAATTCTCGGTTTTGTAGGCATGGCTTCATCCGGTTCCATGATGAGGCCACCATGTGCTAACCAATAAGACATGCCGAACAAGTGGGAGGACGCATATTTGGACAAGGTGAAGGAAAAAGATGTCAACATCCCGCCATGTTGGTGTGGAGATGTTTGCAAGGTGAAGGTGTCCACCAACCGAAAGAAAGCATGGATGGAAGGGCGGAGATATTTTGTATGCCCGATCTATGCTTATGATCGTGCACTTCCAACTAACGCCTATGACCAACCACCGGTAAGCTTGAGAAGTAAAATGTTACTCTCAAATGTGTGTCAACACTAACAACAATTTTTTATGCAGTCACCGGCTCCTCTATGCAAGTACTTCACGTGGATAGATCTTGAAGTGCCAGAAGATGTCAAAAAGGACCAATACCAAGATTGTCTTAGGCGGCAACGACGGTTCGAAGAATTGTTTCGAAGAGGCTTGGAGGAAGAGCGTCGTCAGAAGGAGAGGATGGAGTAGAAGAAACGAGAGGAGGAGAGGGCACTGTTGGGTTTCGTAGTAATTTCAAAAAATTTCCTACGCGCACACAGGATCATGTGATGCATAGCAACGAGGGGAGAGTATTGTCTACGTACCCAACGCAGACCGACTGCGGAAGCGATGACACGACATAGAGGAAGTAGTCGTACGTCTTCTCGATCCAACCGATCAAGTACCGAAACTACGGCACCTCCGAGTTCGAGCACACGTTCAGCTCGATGACGATCCCCGGACTCCGATCCAGCAAAGTGTCGGGGAAGAGTTTCGTCAGCACGACGGCGTGGTGACGATCTTGATGAACTACAGCAGCAGGGCTTCGCCTAAACTCCGCTACAGTATTATCGAGGAATATGGTGGCAGGGGGCACCGCACACGGCTAAGGAATAGATCACGTGGATCAACTTGTGTCAACTTGTGTGTCTTTGGGGTGCCTCTACCTCAGTATATAAAGGAGCCAAGGGGGGAGGGGGCGCCGGCCAAGAGAGAGAGGCGCAGGAGGAGTCCTACTCCTACCGGGAGTAGGACTCGCCCCCCCAATCCTATTCCAACTAGGATTCCCAAGGGGGAAAGAGGGCGAGGGGTGGCCGGCCACCTCTCCTAGTCCTAATAGGACTAGGGGAAGGGGGGAGGCGTGCAGCCCCCTTGGGCTGCCCCTTTCTCCTTTCCACTAAGGCCCATGTAGGCCCATATGGCTCCCGGGGGGTTCCGGTAACCTCCCGGTAACCCGGTAAAATCCTGATTTCACCCGGAACACTTCCGATGTCCAAACATAGGCTTCCAATATATCAATCTTTATGTCTCGACCATTTCGAGACTCCTCGTCATGTCCGTGATCACATCCGGGACTCCGAACAACCTTCGGTACATCAAAATGCATAAACTCATAATATAACTGTCATCGTAACCTTAAGCGTGCGGACCCTACGGGTTCGAGAACAATGCAGACATGACCAAGACACGTCTCCGGTCAATAACCAATAGCGGGACCTGGATGCCCATATTGGCTCCTACATATTCTACGAAGATCTTTATCGGTCAGACTGCATAACAACATACGTTGGTCCCTTTGTCATCGGTACGTTACTTGCCCGAGATTCGATCGTCGGTATCCAATACCTAGTTCAATCTCGTTACTGGCAAGTCTCTTTACTCGTTCCGTAATACATCATCTCACAACTAACATATTAGTTGTAATGCTTGCAAGGCTTATGTGATGTGTATTACCGAGAGGGCCCAGAGATACCTCTCCGACCATCGGAGTGACAAATCCTAATCTCGAAATACGCCAACCCAACATCGACCATTGGAGACACCTGTAGTACTCCTTTATAATCACCCAGTTACGTTGTGACGTTTGGTAGTACCCAAAGTGTTCCTCCGGTAAACGGGAGTTGCATAATCTCATAGTCATAGGAACATGTATAAGTCATGAAGAAAGCAATAGCAACATACTAAACGATCGTGTGCTAAGCTAATGGAATGTGTCATGTCAATCAGATCATTCTACTAATGATGTGACCTCGTTAATCAAATAACAACTCATTGTTCATGGTTAGGAAACATAACCATCTTTGATTAACGAGCTAGTCAAGTAGAGGCATACTAGTGACACTTTGTTTGTCTATGTATTCACACATGTATTATGTTTCCGGTAAATACAATTCTAGCATGAATAATAAACATTTATCATGATTATAAGGAAATAAATAATAACTTTATTATTGCCTCTAGGGCATATTTCCTTCAGTCTCCCACTTGCACTAGAGTCAATAATCTAGATTACACTGTAATGATTCTAACACCCATGGATCCTTGGTGCTGATCATGTTTTGCTCGTGGAAGAGGCTTAGTCAACGGGTCTGCAACATTCAGATCCGTATGTATCTTGCAAATCTCTATGTCTCCCACCTGGACTAGATCCCAGATGGAGTTGAAGCGTCTCTTGATGTGTTTGGTCCTTTTGTGAAATCTGGATTCCTTTGCCAAGGCAATTGCACCAGTATTGTCACAAAAGATTTTCATTGGACCCGATGCACTAGGTATGACACCTAGATCGGATATGAACTCCTTCATCCAGACTCCTTCATTTGCTGCTTCCGAAGCAGCTATGTATTCTGCTTCACATGTAGATCCCGCTACGACGCTTTGTTTAGAACTGCACCAACTGACAGCTCCACCGTTTAATGTAAACACGTATCCGGTTTGCAATTTAGAATCGTCCGGATCAGTGTCAAAGCTTGCATCAACGTAACCTTTTACGGTGAGCTCTTTGTCACCTCCATATACGAGAAACATATCCTTAGTCCTTTTCAGGTATTTCAGGATGTTCTTGACCGCTGTCCAGTGATCCACTCCTGGATTACTTTGGTACCTCCCTGCTAAACTTATAGCAAGGCACACATCAGGTCTGGTACACAGCATTGCATACATGATAGAGCCTATGGCTGATGCATAGGGAACATCTTTCATATTCTCTCTATCTTCTGCAGTGCTCGGGCATTGAGTCTTACTCAATTTCACACCTTGTAATACAGGTAAGAATCCTTTATTTGCTTGATCCATTTTGAATTTCTTCAAAATCTTGTCAAGGTATGTGCTTTGTGAAAGTCCAATTAAGCGTCTTGATCTATCTCTATAGATCTTAATGCCTAATATGTAAGCAACTTCTCCGAGGTCTTTCATTGAAAAACTTTTATTCAAGTATCCCTTTATGCTATCCAAAAATTCTATATCATTTCCAATTAGTAATATGTCATCCACATATAATATCAGAAATGCTACAGAGCTCCCACTCACTTTCTTGTAAATACAGGCTTCTCCGAAAGTCTGTATAAAACCAAATGCTTTGATCACACTATCAAAACGTTTATTCCAACTCCGAGAGGCTTGCACCAGTCCATAAATGGATCGCTGGAGCTTGCACACTTTGTTAGCTCCCTTTGGATCGACAAAACCTTCTGGTTGCATCATATACAACTCTTCTTCCAGAAATCCATTCATGAATGCAGTTTTGACATCCATCTGCCAAATTTCATAATCATAAAATGCGGCAATTGCTAACATGATTCGGACAGACTTAAGCATCGCTACGGGTGAGAAGGTCTCATCGTAGTCAATCCCTTGAACTTGCCGAAAACCTTTTGCGACAAGTCGAGCTTTGTAGACAATAACATTACCATCAGCGTCAGTCTTCTTCTTGAAGATCCATTTATTCTCAATTGCTTGCCGATCATCGGGCAAGTCAACCAAAGTCCACACTTTGTTCTCATACATGGATCCCATCTCAGATTTCATGGCTTCAAGCCACTTTGCGGAATCTGGGCTCACCATTGCTTCTTCATAGTTCGTAGGTTCATCATGATCTAGTAGCATGACCTCCAGAACAGGATTACCGTACCACTCTGGTGCGGATCTTACTCTGGTTGATCTACGAGGTTCAGTAGTATCTTGATCTGAAGTTTCATGATCATTATCATTGGCTTCCTCACTAACTGGTGTAGGTGTCACTGAAACAGTTTTCTGTGATGAACTACTTTCCAGTAAGGGAGCAGGTACAGTTACCTCGTCAAGTTCTACTTTCCTCCCACTCACTTCTTTCGAGAGAAACTCCTTCTCTAGAAATGATCCATTCTTAGCAACGAATGTCTTGCCTTCGGATCTGTGATAGAAGGTGTACCCAACAGTTTCCTTTGGGTATCCTATGAAGACACATTTCTCCGATTTGGGTTCGAGCTTATCAGGTTGAAGCTTTTTCACATAAGAATCGCAGACCCAAACTTTAAGAAACGACAACTTTGGTTTCTTGCCAAACCACAGTTCATAAGGCGTCGTCTCAACGGATTTTGATGGTGCCCTATTTAACGTGAATGCGGCCGTCTCTAAAGCATATCCCCAAAATGATAGCGGTAAATCAGTAAGAGACATCATAGATCGCACCATATCTAGTAAAGTACGATTACGACGTTCGGACACACCATTACGCTGTGGTGTTCCAGGTGGCGTGAGTTGCGAAACTATTCCACAGTTTTTCAAATGTACACCAAACTCGTAACTCAAATATTCTCCTCCACGATCAGATCGTAGAAATTTTATTTTCTTGTTACGATGATTTTCAACTTCACTCTGAAATTCTTTGAACTTTTCAAATGTTTCAGACTTATGTTTTATTAAGTAGATATACCCATATCTGCTTAGATCATCTGTGAAGGTGAGAAAATAACGATATCCGCCACGAGCCTCAATATTCATCGGGCCACATACATTGGTATGTATGATTTCCAACAAATCTGTTGCTCTCTCCATAGTACCGGAGAACGGTGTTTTAGTCATCTTGCCCATGAGGCACGGTTCGCAAGTACCAAGTGATTCATAATCAAGTGGTTCCAAAAGTCCATCAGCATGGAGTTTCTTCATGCGCTTTATACCGATATGACCTAAACGACAGTGCCACAAATAAGTTGCACTTTCATTATCAACTCTGCATCTTTTGGCTTCAACATTATGAATATGTGTATTACTACTATCGAGATTCAATAAGAATAGACCACTCTTCAAGGGTGCATGACCATAAAAGATATTACTCATATAAATAGAACAACCATTATTCTCTGATTTAAATGAATAACCGTCTCGCATTAAACAAGATCCAGATATAATGTTCATGCTCAACGCTGGCACCAAATAACAATTACTTAGGTCTAATATTAATCCCGAAGGTAGATGTAGAGGTAGCGTGCCGACTGCGATCACATCGACTTTGGAACCGTTTCCCACGCGCATCGTCACCTCGTCCTTTGCCAGTGCCCGCTTATTCCGTAGTCCCTGTTTGGAGTTGCAAATATTAGCAACAGAACCAGTATCAAATACCCAGGTGCTACTGCGAGCTCTAGTAAGGTACAGATCAATAACATGTATATCACATATACCTTTGTTCACCTTGCCATCCTTCTTATCCGCCAAATACTTGGGACAGTTCCGCTTCCAGTGACCAGTCTTCTTGCAGTAGAAGCACTCAGTTTCAGGCTTAGGTCCAGACTTGGGTTTCTTCTCTTGAGCAGCAACTGGCTTGCTGTTCTTCTTGAAGTTCCCTTTATTCTTTCCTTTGCCCTTTTTCTTGAAACTAGTGGTTTTGTTAACCATCAACACTTGATGCTCCTTTTTGATTTCTACCTCCGCAGCTTTCAGCATTGCGAAGAGCTCGGGAATAGTCTTGTTCATCCCTTGCATATTATAGTTCATCACGAAGCTCTTGTAGCTTGGTGGCAGTGATTGGAGAATTCTGTCAATGACGCAATCATCCGAAAGATTAACTCCCAATTGAATCAAGTGATTATTATACCCAGACATTTTGAGTATATGCTCACTGACAGAACTATTCTCCTCCATCTTGCAGCTATAGAACTTATTGGAGACTTCATATCTCTCAATTCGGGCATTTGCTTGAAATATTAACTTCAACTCCTGGAACATCTCATATGCTCCATGACGTTCAAAACGTCGTTGAAGTCCCGATTCTAAGCCGTAAAGCATGGCACACTGAACTATCGAGTAGTCATCAGCTTTGCTCTGCCAGACGTTCATAACATCTGGTGTTGCTCCAGCAGCAGGCCTGGCACCCAGCGGTGCTTCTAGGACATAATTTTTCTGTGCAGCAATGAGGATAATCCTCAAGTTACGGACCCAGTCCGTGTAATTGCTACCATCATCTTTCAACTTTGCTTTCTCAAGGAACGCATTAAAATTCAACGGAACAACAGCACGAGCCATCTATCTACAATCAACATAAACAAGCAAGATACTATCAGGTACTAAGTTCATGATAAATTTAAGTTCAATTAATCATATTATTTAAGAACTCCCACTTAGATAGACATCCCTCTAATCCTCTAAGTGATTACGTGATCCAAATCAACTAAACCATGACCGATCATCACGTGAGATGGAGTAGTTTTCAATGGTGAACATCGTTATGTTGATCATATCTACTATATGATTCACGCTCGACCTTTCGGTCTCCGTGTTCCGAGGCCATATCTGCATATGCTAGGCTCGTCAAGTTTAACCTGAGTATTATGCGTGTGCAAAAACTGGCTTGCACCCGTTGTAGATGGACGTAGAGCTTATCACACCCGATCATCACGTGGTGTCTGGGCACGACGAACTTTGGCAACGGTGCATACTCAGGGAGAACACTTCTTGATAATTTAGTGAGAGATCATCTTATAATGCTACCGTCAATCAAAGCAAGATAAGATGCATATAAAAAGATAAACATCACATGCAATCAATATAAGTGATATGATATGGCCATCATCATCTTGTGCTTGTGATCTCCATCTCCGAAGCACCGTCATGATCACCATCGACACCGGCGCGACACCTTGATCTCCATCGTAGCATCGTTGTCGTCTCGCCAATCTTATGCTTCCACGACTATTACTACCGTTTAGTAATAAAGTAAAGCATTACATCGCGATTGCATTGCATACAATAAAGCGACAACCATATGGCTCCTGCCAGTTGCCGATAACTCGGTTACAAAACATGATCATCTCATACAATAAAATTCAGCATCATGCTTTGACCATATCACATCACAACATGCCCTGCAAAAACAAGTTAGACGTCCTCTACTTTGTTGTTGCATGTTTTATGTGGCTGCTACGGGCTTAAGTAAGAACCAATCTCACCTACGCATCAAAACCACAACGATAGTTTGTCAAATAGACTCCGTTTTAACCTTCGCAAGGACCGGGCGTAGCCATACTTGGTTCAACTAAAGTTGGAGAGACAGTCGCCCGCAAGCCATCTCTGTGCAAAGCACGTCGAGGGAACCGGTCTCGCGTAAGCGTACGCGTAAGGTTGGTCCGGGTCGTCTCGTCCAACAATACCGCCGAACCAAAGTATGACATGCTGGTAGGCAGTATGACTTGTATCGTCCACAACTCACTTGTGTTCTACTCGTGCATATAACATCAACATAAATAACCTGGCTCTGATACCACTATTGGGTTTCGTAGTAATTTCAAAAAATTTCCTACGCGCACACAGGATCATGTGATGCATAGCAACGAGGGGAGAGTATTGTCTACGTACCCAACGCAGACCGACTGCGGAAGCGATGACACGACGTAGAGGAAGTAGTCGTACGTCTTCTCAATCCAACCGATCAAGTACCGAAACTATGGCACCTCCGAGTTCGAGCACACGTTCAGCTCGATGACGATCCCCGGACTCCGATCCAGCAAAGTGTCGGGGAAGAGTTTCGTCAGCACGACGGCGTGGTGACGGTCTTGATGAACTACAGCAGCAGGGCTTCGCCTAAACTCCACTACAGTATTATCGAGGAATATGGTGGCAGGGGGCACCGCACACGGCTAAGGAATAGATCACGTGGATCAACTTGTGTCAACTTGTGTGTCTTTGGGGTGCCTCTACCTCAGTATATAAAGGAGCCAAGGGGGGAGGGGGCGCCGGCCAAGAGAGAGAGGCGCAGGAGGAGTCCTACTCCTACCGGGAGTAGGACTCCCCCCCCCCCCAATCCTATTCCAACTAGGATTCCCAAGGGGGAAAGAGGGAGAGGGGTGGCCGGCCACCTCTCCTAGTCCTAATAGGACTAGGGGAAGGGGGGAGGCGTGAAGCCCCCTTGGGCTGCCCCTTTCTCCTTTCCACTAAGGCCCATGTAGGCCCATATGGCTCCCGGGGGGTTCCGGTAACCTCCCGGTAACCCGGTAAAATCCCGATTTCACCCGGAACACTTCCGATGTCCAAACATAGGCTTCCAATATATCAATCTTTATGTCTCGACCATTTCGACACTCCTCGTCATGTCCGTGATCACATCCGGGACTCCGAACAACCTTCGGTACATCAAAATGCATAAACTCATAATATAACTGTCATCGTAACCTTAAGCGTGCGGACCCTACGGGTTCGAGAACAATGCAGACATGACCAAGACACGTCTCCGGTCAATAACCAATAGCGGGACCTGGATGCCCATATTGGCTCCTACATATTCTACGAAGATCTTTATCGGTCAGACTGCATAACAACATACGTTGTTCCCTTTGTCATCGGTACGTTACTTGCCCGAGATTCGATCGTCGGTATCCAATACCTAGTTCAATCTCGTTACTGGCAAGTCTCTTTACTCGTTCCGTAATACATCATCTCACAACTAACATATTAGTTGTAATGCTTGCAAGGCTTATGTGATGTGTATTACCGAGAGGGCCCAGAGATACCTCTCCGACCATCGGAGTGACAAATCCTAATCTCGAAATACGCCAACCCAACATCGACCATTGGAGACACCTGTAGTACTCCTTTATAATCACCCAGTTACGTTGTGACGTTTGGTAGTACCCAAAGTGTTCCTCCGGTAAACGGGAGTTGCATAATCTCATAGTCATAGGAACATGTATAAGTCATGAAGAAAGCAATAGCAACATACTAAACGATCGTGTGCTAAGCTAATGGAATGGGTCATGTCAATCAGATCATTCTACTAATGATGTGACCTCGTTAATCAAATAACAACTCATTGTTCATGGTTAGGAAACATAACCATCTTTGATTAACGAGCTAGTCAAGTAGAGGCATACTAGTGACACTTTGTTTGTCTATGTATTCACACATGTATTATGTTTCCGGTAAATACAATTCTAGCATGAATAATAAACATTTATCATGATTATAAGGAAATAAATAATAACTTTATTATTGCCTCTAGGGCATATTTCCTTCAGGCACGCCAAGCGAAACTTGCTCGTGAGGAGGAGAGGACAAGAAAGCTTGCAAAGGCTCACGAGGCGCAAAAGGAGGGCTCGGCACGTGACAAGAAGGGGAAATGGCCTCGCTCTACTCAGTAGGGACTTTGCTTCGGTGCACTCGTCGTCAACTATCTTCTAATGAATGTGTCGTGAACTTGTGAGGGCATGTGAGATGTTGGTGAACTATCTTCTAGGGCAAGCTGCCATTTGTCATTTGTAATGAATGTGTCGTGAACCATGTCATAGTAATGTTTGAATTGTCTTAAGTTATGAACTTGTCGGCATAAAATTTGTGTTTGTTCAAATTTCTGTGATGTTGCAGTCATTGTAAGTATTATGGATGGTCAGTGATGCAAGCCTTCTATGGCTCTCTGGATAGCCATGGCCAGTTGAGCAGCGCCTAAGGCAGGGCGCTGCACTATACAGTGCAGCGCCTAAAGGTTGGGCGCCACACAGTATAGTGCAGCGCCTAACTGTTGGGCGCTGCAGTGCTGCTATAAGCTAAACTGCAGAAACGGATGCCATTTTGGCCTCCTGCAGCAGCACTCACATAACTTGAACATCACTAAAAGTACTATAAACTGCAGATACTAAACAAAGAGAACTAATAACTTGAACATCATATCATTTAAGACAATTCAACATTACTTCAAGTTCACAAACACAAATACCACACTAGTAAGAGTTCACCAACATATAACATAACCTCACAAGTTCATCAACCTAATGAAACGGCTACAAGTAACATGAACAAGCACTAATGCCTTCCGCGCGTGTTCCTGGTGCCATGCCTGCAGGCAATCTTCTTCTTCCTGGAAGGACGAGCCTCCTCTTCCTATACTTCCTCCTCCGCCTCCGCATCCGCCTCATCATCCAAGCTAGCCATCCGCGAGGTCCCTACGACCACCTTTGGGTTGCCTCTGTTGTCATAGTCGTTGGGCGTGTACCGGCGTCTGGGCTGCCTAGGCTTGAACACATATGCGGACCGAGCTTGAGCGTCCGCCAAAATCATGTCATCATCAAGCTCATGGCCCTATCACACAATCAAAAAATATGGTGAAGGCCGGTGTCATAATCAAGTGAGAAACACATCTAAAGGATTAGTCATACCTCTTGGGTGATCGCACCCTCATCATCCATATAAGCATATGAGGAACTCACATCGTCCCCCTGATGGTGAGATGAGGGGTCTGATGGTGTACCAGACCTAGAGGCAGATGGTTCATCATATTCAGGATCACGGCAACCGAGAAGATTCGATAACCGCCTTAACTTCTTGGCCTGACGCTGTAACATGAACAAGTGTGTAAGATATCAAACTTCGCAACATAGACTGGCTCTCATAGTGAATGCGATATGTACCTTGAGGAATGCTCGTAGTGAACCATCATCATTGCCATTTCCAACCGGTGTCTTCTCCAGAATAGACTGGCTCTCATCAGCTGCTTTCTTGATCTCGGTGCGCTGTGGATGATAAAGAATGAATGCGTTAGCCATTCAAACATGTGTAATACGGTCAACGGGAAAGTAAAGAAGGGAACACTTTACCACATAGTTAATCACTGGAACAACAGGGACTCCTTGCCCTTGCCTGACATCTCTGTTGTACTTCCCCTTTGCTAGATCCTCAAAATTTACGGGTTCTTCAAGAATATCCTCATTATATGCCGGCGGGCATATCTCAACTCGAGTAGTTCCAATAAACCATCGTACGTAGTTATCAAAAGCAAGTGGGTTGTGCTCATGAAGCGGGGCGCGTGCAGTGCTACGAGCTTGCTCCACACAAGCTGGAAGCGGGTAACATACGGAGCATGATGCTTGTCCCAGTTCTTTATCTTTTGCTGCCTTCTCCTGTCCAACCTGCATGGTATAAAACCAAACATTAGCACAATCAAAAGGAGTCCCGATGCTTAGTCAATACGTAGGCATGCTCTCTTACCTATGAAGTGCTTTGTCCGTGTCCACCCAATCCAGCGGGTGAGGCTGGAACAGACCAAACTGACGATACACGCGATGCGGCAAATGAAACTCAACCGCCCAGTTGCATATCAGTGGGCACCGCATAAGCCAGAGATCCTTATCCCGCAAGCACATCAGGTTGAGGCGGAACTCCTCGGTGTACCCCAACCTCTCACCCGCGCCATATTGCTGCCATACCACCTATGAAATAGGGCAACAATGCAAATTTGATGACTATTTTTCAAGCAAGCATGAGAAAGGACTGAAGTAATGACCTCCTTACCTGCTCAGGCGTAATCGTGTCCAACTCAGCAATGTACTTTTGGTACATGAGATTGACATCGTTCGTCATCTCGGAAACGATATCCCACTTGTAAGCCCACGTGGGGCGCCGTAATTCGTCATGTTCATCTTCATACCAAGGATTAAACCTGACGCTCTTCGGGCGTCCAACAGGCAGACGCTCCCAGCTCCATACAGAAAGTAGAAGCAGATTACCACCAATGCCTGTACTATCTGTGATCCTGCAACATGCATCGTCCAGCTGCATATGAAAGAAAAAAATGTTAACTTGACAGCAAGCTTGCATTGCTAATGAAGAAATGAGTTGATCACAAAACAGACCAACTACCTGTCGGTACAAGTAGGCAAGAGTCACTGAACCCCAGCTCCATTTGCTATCGAAGACTGTCAACGCCTTCAGCCACATCCATGGAGCGTTCTTGCCAGTGGAGTCAGGAAACAAAGTCCTCGACACAACGTACCACATATACACACGAGCATGTGTCTGGATCACATCATCACTAGCATCCGGAGGGCACGTCGCAAAGTTATTTTGAATCCATGTGAAAGCAGCTTCGGCTGCTTTCCTTTCCCTCTTCTTCTTCTCTTCTGCCTCCTCTACATCAGCCTCAGCCTCGGTAGGAGCCATACCGATAAGAGCAATCATCTGCTCGCGCCACCCATCAGAATCGGTGCTCATACAGAGAGGCCTCCCGTCGATAGCAAGACCGGTGATCAATGAGACATCCTCGAGCGTCACGGTCATCTTCCCAGTCCGAAGATGGAAATTGTGCGTATCCGGCCTCCACCGATCAACAAGAGCGGACACCAGCGGAGCGTTCAGATTCGGCGTGGACCGGCTGACCAACAGAATCCACGGGAGTAGTCCTGCCTGCTTGATGTATGGTGTGTATCGCTACATCGTAAGGCATGGCAGGACCAGAGACCCCGTGATACCGAATCTTCAGAGGTTCAAGCTTCTGCAAGAAACAAGTAATGGCAAATCTTAGGGCATGTAAATTTCAACTAAAGGCAAATTTGCAAAATATTTAGATTACTCATTATTACCTTCTCCTTCTCGCGCATCATGTAGGCCCGGTGTTGCACGTCGTAGACATCGGCCAGAAGCCAAACCATCCTCACAATTTCAAACAATAAACATATAAGAGTTCATCTTCATCTCAAATATCGGTATACACTAAACATATAACATGTGTTCAACTACAAGAATCTCAACATCTCCTTCTCACACAATGAATATGTCATATGTGTTCAAATAAACTAAACATCTAATATTTCAAATAAACTCAACATCTAATATTTGAAATAAACTCAACATCTAATATTTGAAATAAACTCAACATCTAATATATATATCTAAACAAACATCTCTACAAAAATCAACATCTCATAGTTATCTATAAAAATAGGCATCTCATATATATCTAAAAAAACTAAACAATCTAGAGTTTCACTAACAAGAATCATATATTGTGAACTAATCAATAACACTACGGTATTACCAATATGACTACACATCCTAAATCGAGCAAATCAAGCAAATCAAGGGTTCCATCCAATCTTGGACAAATCTCTAAAATGGCAACAAATTTACGGAGCAAAAGAAAAAGAACGGAAGAGTTTACCTAGTAGGATGGATTGGAGATCGAATCCACGGATCAAATCTTCAGATCTGAGAGGGATGTGGGAGGGGGGGGGGATTAGATGGGGGCGCCGCCGCTGCTCTCTGTCCAGAGAGCGGAGAGATGAAGAACTGCATGGTCTGGCTGGGGCGGCCGCGTTTAAGTCACTGTGCAACGCCTAAGGGCTAGGCGCTGCACGTCACAGTGTGGCGCCCTAGCCTTAGGCGCTGCACAGGTGCGTATGGGGTCGCGCCTCGCCTCGGGCTGCCACGCTGGTAGGAGGTGCGACGCCTAAGGGAAGGGCGCTGCACAGTAGGGTGCGGCGCCTAACTGTCAGGCGCCACTCGAAAGGGTAGCAGCGTGAAATTTTTTCATGACCAGGTCAGTTTGTGATTTGATTTGGGCATCAGATCAAATATGTGATTTCTGCCAAAAGAATCACACGTAGACAGAAGACCCGATGAGCACGTAAATGGTGAACCAACCACCATCGCATGCAGAGAAGACGTGGCAAGGTAAAAAATGCACCAAAAAGTCACACGTAGACAGAAGATCCGATGAGCACGTAAACTATGAACCAACCACTCAAGTTAAAAAACGGTCAGTAAACCAAAATAAAAACCGGGGACAGGTGTCAAGGAGGAAAATTTCACGCCAAAACACTGGGAACGCAGGAGACCGATGATAGCTTGGTCGGTTTAATTCTTTTATTTATGTATACAAACATATGCAACTTCATTTGTACTTGGTCCCCATTATTGTAGATTCATGAGAAGGGAGGAAAAAAGTAATATTGTTGTGCATTGTCTACTATCTGAACGCGTGTTTAATTCTTGGAGAGAGAAAAAATCATGTGAGGCAGAGGCTAGAAGAAAGGAGAATATTCGTGATGACTTATTCAAAGCGGTGTCCGGGTACTGATAAACACGTGTTGTCCTAATTTGAGCTCTCACTTTTTTATTTGTTTGTACGGAGCTTCTCAAATATCATGTCAGTGTGAAAATTTGCATCAACTTAATAGAAGGGTCTCTTGTCTTTGATGAATAAAAATCTTACTTTTTTAAAAAATTGAATTTATATTTTTGAGAATACTCTTCGTATGAAAATATGTTTTGCATAAAAAATATCATTCATATCATTTTTAAATGTGTTTGCCTTACTCGTAAAAATAATATTCACTCACAGTCACTGTTCACTGTTCTTGAACACTATTCGCATGCAGTCAATTCTGTTCAACCTCAGTCACTGTTCACACAATCACTATTTATTAGCTGCCATGTGTCACGCAGAGAAGAGCTAAAGCAAACAACTGTGGATGCACGGCGTGAGCCGTTGCTTTAGCCCCTTTAATTCTTTTTTGTATATATAATTAATAATTGCTTCTAGATTTGATGTGGCACTATATTATCTACTTTTCTGTCACATTATTGGTTCATGGGATTTTTTTTTGAAAGATCCAGCATAGCTGGCATTCATTGATAATAGTAGGAAGCAACGAAAAACAATAGGATGGTGAAGGTCCTAGGACCAGAGGATCCGAAGATCAAAGACAAAAAGAAAAACAGCAGCCCTAATAGCTGCAACACAACACTCCACACAAATCATACTAGGCAGCGTAGCTCCGACTCTGATGATGAACTACTAAGGAAACTGGGCAGGAGTGGCGTCACGGAGGAACACCTAACGAACCACCTGTCACGCGTCATCGTCTACCACCGGCGCCCCACCGCGGCTTCGACTTCACAACAACAGACAGTCGAGGCATTCCCTCGGACACGCCGGAGAAGAAGAGCTGACTACCACGACCAGGGCCACACCTCCAGCATTGCTCACGCCGTCATCGTTGCCACAGAAGCCATTGTGCACGTCCAGCCATAGGAAGCACCACAGGGATCAAAGTCTTCAAGACGACGCCCTAAAGAGGGAAACGACGTCGAAGACGACGACGCCGCCCGACCCTGTAGCAGGATCTGGGTTTTCACCCGAAGTACTTGATCCGGAAGATCTGGCTGTGAGACTCCTGACGACGCCTCCAAGGAGAATAGCGACGCCCACAGGCGCCGTCGCCGCCGGCCGGCCAGCACCGGCCAGGCTTTCACCCCGGACAGCCACTCCCACGCAGCAGGCCGAGGACGACCCATGCCTCCATTGGGCCGTGCACCCCACACACAGCAAGCGCGCCATTGCTATGCAGGGCCACCATCAAACCTCCCCGACGACGGGCCTGCAGAGACCAGAACCGGTCCTGCACCCCGCATCCAAACCACGGCCGGAGCCTCTCTGCTCCAGCACCGCCCGCGCTCACGAACTGGCCGTGGTCACGACGCGCCACCACGCCAGATCCACGCTGCCTGGAGCCTTCCCACCCCGCACGCCTCCTACGCGCCAGATCCGGGCGTCCCGGAGCCCCACGTGTGCCTCCCGTGACCTGCACGCCGCAGATCCGTGCGGGAGCAACGCCAGAGCACCATCCGCACACGGCACCCCGATCTGGCCGCCGCGCCATGTCGCAGCCACTCCCTGCAGACGAGCGCCTCCGCGGGCCAGCCCGTGCCCTTCGCCTCCGTCGGCGCCAGCTCGCCGCGCCCCCTGCAGACGAGCGCTCCCACTCCTCGGCCACCAGCCCGCAGATCGGGGACAGGCCGGCCAGATCAGATCCCCCCGGGCCGAAGCCACGCCGACGCCCAGCTACCGCGCTACACCAGCGGAGTACCTACTGCTCATCGGATCCGCCGCCGTACGCTGCATCCCCGACCACCAGCGCGCCGGATCTGCAAGAGCCCCCCACACCAGCCTCCATGAACACTCCACGCGTTGGCTTCCCGCACCACCCGTCTGGGCTGGAGAGAGAACGCCTCGCCGCCACCCTCCTCGAAAGCGCAGCGAGATTTCCCGCCGGCCTGCTCAGGTGACGGCGAGGGGAAGAGATGGGGGGAGGGGAACCGGCGGCGGCTGGCTTATGGTGCCGCCCGAGCCGCCCCGAGAGGAGCGACGCGGGGGCTTGGTCAGTTGGTTCATGGGATCTCACCTTGCCGCCCGTCTACCATGATCCTCGTGTCTCGTCTGTTGCACGAGCATATATACCTCTTTTGTCCGACTGGGACTCTTTTTAATTAACTCCAGTAGTCTATCAAAACATCATGCAAACCACAAACACGTATGCAAGAGCGCCACGCCTCCTACTCTAACATTTATGCTCTATTTCTTTCACACACATAGCTTTGCCTAGATTGTCACCTTATGTCATCACCGGACACCATTATCATTCTTGATGTATCGGAGCTCACCTGAACTTACTCTCGCACCACCAACACTGCATCGATGAGTAGAATATATTCCGCTGAAGAAGAGTTCGAACCGTGCATCATGGAGGACGAATTTCATAGTTCAATCTACACCAATCATCACAACGGTTCTATCTTAGCAATGCCACGTAGGATAGATGATGAGGTGGAGGAGAGAGAACTCATAATAAAAGGCTTGTCTTCTCTTATTTAAGAGAAGACAAGACTTGATCTCTTAGCACAATATGTCCCATCATATTTTTAGGAATTACTAGTTATTGAAAATAAGGCTAAGATATAATCCATTGTGGACAAATTTTTTTGTCATCTCTAAATCACATGTAAGACTTAAGATAAGACTATCTTATCAATCATTGTACATGCCCTAAGCCTATGTCATGCTCGTTGAGAGATTTTTCAGTTACTCGCATCCGTCTACCCATCTAGATTACGTCAACCCCCTAGACATTGTCTATCGGCATATTGTTGTTGTTGGGCACGTGCATCATCATCTGTGCCATCCACGGACATAAACCGGATGTGAGCCGATCCAATGAGGTGTATCATTATCGCGTGGTGTAATCTTCATGGGCGTGTTTGTGCTGGATACATATTATGAGCTGGCAAACTAAACTATCTTGATTCATGGACATTGTGCTTGCTCTGTAGTGTAGTATGTTCCGTTGCAACACACGGCAAATTTCCTAGTTTAAGTAAATAAAGTAGAGATAGAGATAATATACATCATGGCACTCT
>NC_041385.1:733038835-733039335 GCF_002162155.2 Triticum dicoccoides
GGTGGCCCTGGAGGCGCGCCGGGCTAACCGGTTTTGGGCTTTGGGCTCGGTCGATTCTCGCTCCGAATCCGACTCCGAGGTCCCTTCTCCCCTTCCCCGCCCGACCTCGGTGGCTGAGTCGTCGTCTCTAATGGCGGCGGGTCGCCGGCGTAAATTCGCTCCGGGGGGCCGGGGCCGGCCGGTCGTGGTGGGTGTGGGTTCGGATGGTTGGTGACGTGTTGGCCGTGGGCGCCGGCGCGCCGCCTCTTGGTCGTCGGATCCCTCTCTGGTGGGCCCTGGGGTGGCTGTCCTTGATTCGCCGGCTCCTTCCCCTCCGGTGGCGGTTCGCCCTGGCTCGCTGCCGTCCGTGGGCCTCGCCTCCCCGGCGGCGGCGGCGCCGGCGCTAACCCTAGATCTGGGATCGGGGCTGGCGCTCGTGCCCCGGGTCGTGGGTTGGGCTCCTCAGGTTGGTGCTGGGCCGTGTGGGCCTGTGCTTGTCCCTCCGCTGGGTTTCGTGGTCG
>NC_041385.1:733039644-733058744 GCF_002162155.2 Triticum dicoccoides
CGGCCTGTCTGGCACTGGCTTTATATGGGTCCGGAGGGGTTCGGCTCCCCCTTTTCTAGGGTTTCCTGCTTCTGCCGCGGACTTGCGACGGCGCCGCTCCCCATCCGCCGCTTCGTCAGATCCACGCCTCCTCCTCCCCTCCTTCTCCCCTTCGCGTCGGTGGCTGCGATGGATCGCTCCCGCGGGTTCTCCAGTGAGGCTGTCTCTGGTCTCAAGCGGGGGCGGGACGGTTCTGGTGACGCCGGTGCGGATCTGGAGTATGAGGCGTCGCTCCGCGCTAAGCTCCAGGCCTCGCGGTCGGAGACGGGCGCCGCGTCCCCTCATGCGTCTGGATCCGGGCCGTCGGCACCTCCGCCCCTGGCGCCCTCTGCTCCGGTGCCTGTGGCCGATCCCTAGGAACAGGCGGCGCGGGGGAGTCGGGCGGGTTCTTCGGGACCTTCCTCGTCTCCTTCCTCGCTTGCCCCCCTGGGTGGGCCACCGCGGGCGCCGGCGGTGGGCGGTGGCGGGCCGTCCCTCTTCGTCCCTCGTGGCGGCTCGGGGGCCCCTGTCCGGCGCCCGTTCGGTGCGGCTGCGGGGCGTGGCGCTGGCGCTGGGGCCGGTGGTGGTCCTCCTGGTGATGGCATCCTTCCCCCGCCGCCCTCTCGTGGCGCGAGCCGCATCTCCTCTCACTCCCAGGTTTCCAATCCCATCCTCACCTGCTTCGCATGTCATCGCCCTGGCCACTTTCAATCCCGTTGCGAGAATCCTCCGTTTTGTCTCATCTGTAGGGAGGACGGTCACCTCACGGTGGACTGCCAAAGTAGGGTCAAGCCTCCCTCTTTCATCCACTTCGGTATCGGCCTCCCTGGCTGCTCGTTCTTTGCCCTGGACAAGGAAGTTCCTGTTGCTACCCCCAACCCCTCGCTGTCCAATGTTGGTGTCATTTCTGTTCAGGACAAGCGCATCTCTCCGCAAGCCCTCCTGGACGAATCCATTTGTGGGATGAAGGTGGTTGGGATTGGCAGATTCGCCAACTCTCTGATTTCGAGTTTGCGGCCACTTTTCCTTCTAAAGAGAGTCTTCGCATGATGTCTTCCTGCACCAGCTTCACACTTCCTCTGAACCAACTTGTGGTCTCGGTCAAAGCTGCTTCCAATGGGTCAAAGACCATTTCCTCTCTATCTGATGTTTGGGTGTTAGTGGATGATGTGCCTCCCGGCATGCGCACCTCGTCTTTCCTGATGGCTTTTGGGGTGCTGATTGGGAAACCAATTGAGGTTGACGTAGCTTCGCTATCTGTTCTTGGACCAGCTCGGCTTCGGGTGTGGTGTGTGGACCCGATATGCATTCATGGCACTGTTGATGTTTTCCCGGCGGCTGGTGGTTTTTGTCTTCGGGTCCGGGTGGAGGGTGCCCCAGGCTCTGACTCCCCTCCTCCTCCCCCTCCCCCCCCGGCCTCGGGTGATGATGATAAAAGCAAGGAGGGTGGTGGGGGTCTTGAGGACTCGTTGAATGGTACGGATCCTTGTTTCACCCAGTCTGCGTGGGATGGGCTGTCTCCTGCTGAGCAAGAACTGATGAAGGATTGTGCTCCGGCTCCAGCGGGTGGTGGGGTTCGGGGCTCGGGGCCTGGTGTGGAGGGTGGGCCGGCGGCTGCGAGTGGATCGAAGGGCACCCCCCTGTCGGTGGCGTGCTCCAACCTGCCCGCTCGCCCCACCTCCCCTTCACTCTCCGGCATTGAAGACCTACCTCCGGTGGGCCCTTCGGCGGCCAAAAAGAGGAAGAAGTCCTCGGTGAAGAAGTTCTCCGCGAAGAGCAGGGCCTCGGGGGACTCCAGGCAGTCCGCGGCTGGGCTCTATTGCCGGCTGGAGGTGGATCTGGGGGCGGCCTCGGGCCCATCTTTGGCTGCTGCTTCTCCTGGTCGCCCCCCCCCCCGGTGCCTGTTCGCTCCCCTGCCTCCACCGCTCGCAAGAGTGGCCGTGTCTCCAACAGTAGCGAACGTGTGGTGGATCGGTCGGCTCGGCATGCGGCGGCACGCGATCTTCCTCCCTCAGGTTCGGGCTCGCTCCCATCTCCGTCCCCCCTTTGGCTCCGTCTCCTGTTAGGCTAGTTTTACCCTCTCAATCCGATGAACACCTGATTACGATATTAGATGATGTGGGGATTTGTTTAGACGCTAGCTTGGGCTCCCCTTCCTCTTTGTTGCAGCTGATCCGTGCTAATGAGTGTGCCCAGGCTGATATTGCAAAGGCCAAGGAGGCTGGTGCTGGGGTGTCTGCCCCTCTGGTTGTGGCCGGAGGGGCACCGGAGGAGGCTGACAGGGGTCAGGTGCCTCCGGTTCAGAAACGCGGGGCTGGGAAACGTGCTAAAACCTGCAAGGCTCCGTGCAGGTCGAGTCTTCGAATTAAAAACCTCTCCTTCAGATGAAGGCTTTATTTTGGAACATCAGAGGGTTCTGCGCTAGGGGGCGCAGGGACCAACTGAAGGATTTAGTGCGTGCCGAAAAAATTGATTTTATTGGCCTCGTTGAGACCCTTAAACCATCCTTCTTTCCTTCTGAATTTTCGGCTATTGCTGGGATTGATAAATTCAGGTGGAATTATGTGGCCTCCGTTGGCCAGTCAGGTGGCTTTCTCTTGGGCACTAATAATGATACTTTCGATTTTGTGGCTTTTGACCATGGCATTTACTAGGCTAGTGTGGTAGTTTCCCTTCGTTCAAACAATACCCTTATCGAACTTATGGTGGTCTATGGTTCGGCTGATCATTCCCTGTCTCAAATATTCTTGGATGAGATTTTTACTAAAATAGACTCCTGTCAGCTCCCCCTCTTGATTGGGGGTGACTTTAACCTGTTAAGATACCCTTCTGATAAGAGCTCTGCCAATTTTTCTTGGGTGTTGGCTGCGGCCTTTAATGCCTTCATCAGGGATACGGCTATTCGTGAAATTCCGAGGGTTGGGGCCCGTTACACTTGGACTAATCGACAGGCGTGTCCGATTCGCTCGGTTTTTGATAGAGTTTTTATCTGCCTTGCTTGGGATGGTCTCTTTCCTCGATGCTCACTTCGTGCCCTCCCCATTGTTGGCTCTGATCACGCTCCCCTTATCCTAGACGACGGATTTCATCCCAGTGGCTGCCAAAGATTCCAATTTGATGCGTCCTGGCTATTAGTGGAGGGGTTTCCTAGTATGTTGGCTCAGAAGATCTTGGACTGTCTAATCTCTCCCCACCGTACCTTTGGCCCTATGGATGATTGGCATCATGTCTCGTACTTCCTTCGCAAATTTCTTAGGGGCTGGTCCAAGAACCACTTTGCTGAGGCGAGGCGCGATAAAGTTAGGTTGGGTTCCCAAATTAGCGCTCTTGACAACCGTGCGGATAATGGTGGGCTCTCGGAGGCCGAGTGGCAAGTTCGGTATGGCCTTGAGAAGGCGCTTCTGGATATCCACCGCCAAGAGGAAGTTTATTGGAAGCAAAGGGGCACGATTAATTGGACCCTTAAGGGTGATGCGCCCACGGCTTACTTCTTCGCCATTGCGAATGGTAGACGGCGTAGATGCCTGATCGATAGTCTCATTATTGATGGTGTTAGGGTCTCGGACCCATCGGTCATTCTTCGGCACGTTGTACAATTCTTCTCTAATATGCTTGCGACTAAACCAGACCTCGGATTCTCGCTTGCCCCGGGCTTCTGGGCCCCCCTTGATAGGGTTTCGCCCGCTGATAATGAGCTCCTGCTTATTCCCCCTTCTGAGGAGGAAATTTTTGACACTATTCGGACTGCCAACTCTAACGCGGCTTCAGGCCCCGATGGTTTCTCCATCCCTTTCTTTCGACAGTTCTGGCCCCAACTAAAAGGCCTCATCTCTGCTGTCATCCAAGGGTTTTGGCTGGGCACTATTGACATGTCTAGACTTAACTACGCTGTACTCACCCTCATACCTAAAATCAAGGGCGCTGATCTCATCTCCCAGTTTCGGCCAATTGCTTTAATCAACAACTTTGCCAAGATGCCTGCTAAGGGCATGGCCACTAGGCTGTCTCCCATAGCGCATCGGACCATTAGCCCTTTCCAGTCTGCTTTCATCAAAGGGAGGTTCATCTTGGACGGGGTGCTTTGTTTACATGAGATAATACATGACCTGCGGGTTCGAGGGACCAAGGCGGTGGTCCTTAAGCTTGATTTTGAGAAGGCTTACGATTCGGTGAGTCGGAACTTTCTTCGGCAAGTCCTTCTGGCTAAGGGTTTCGAGGGGCCTGTAATGCACCGCCTGATGCAGTTGGTTTCTGGTGGACACACGGCTGTGGCTGTCAATGGTCAAACTAGCAAGTTTTTTGCTAACGGTAGGGGTCTCAGACAAGTGGATCCAGCATCTCCTTTGCTTTTCAATTTTGTGGCTGATGCTTTATCTCGCATCCTTTCTCGAGCTACGTTGGCCGGTCATATTACCCCGGTGAGCTCTCACCTTATCCCTCATGGCATCTCTCATCTTCAATATGCGGACGACACTATCATTTTGATGGAGCTCAATGAGAACAGTCTCACCAATCTGAAATTCCTTCTGCTTTGCTTCGAAGCGCTTTTAGGCCTTAAAATCAATTTTTCCAAGAGTGAGGTCGTTGTGACTGGGGTTTCGGACCTGGAGGCGCAGCGGGTGGCTCACCTTCTGAACTGTTCTCTTGGGTCCTTTCCTCTCAAGTATCTAGGCCTTCCCATCTCCCCGGTTAAGCTTCTGGTGAAAGACTTCGCTCCGGTGGTCACCAAAGTTGGCAACAGAGTATTACCTTGGCGAGGTCGATATAATACGCAAGCGGGCAAGGTCGCCCTTACCAATTCTTGTCTTTCTTCACTCCCAATGTTCTTGATGGGCTTCTATCTTCTTTCTAATGGGGTTCATTCTGGTTTCGACAAGCATAGGGGTGCTTTCTACTGGAATGCTGCGGATAATAAACGCAAATATAGGTTGGTCAGATGGGACACTATATGTCGCCCCAAGGACAAAGGGGGCCTTGGCATTATTAATACGCGGGTTATGAATAACTGTCTCCTGATCAAATGGTGGCGGAAGAAATGACTCTTGAGGAACCTCCGACCTGGCTCTCGATCCTAAAAGCTAAATATTTCCCCTCCTCGAGCCCTATGTTTGCTCCTGCTTCTGGTGGGTCTCAATTCTGGCGTCAACTGGTTAAAGTCCGGCCGATTTTTCGGTCCCTTGTCAAGTTTGTTGTCAGGAACGGTATGTCCACTCGGTTTTGGCTTGATTGGTGGGTCGGGGATTCCACGTTGTCGGTTGCTTTTCCGGATTTGTTCTCTTACTGTGATGATGCTGAGATTTCTATCTTTGAGCTCTTGGCTAAGGGTTGGGTTTTAGATTTTCGGCGTTCTCTTTCCCCTGTAGAGTTGGAAGATTGGCAGCGCCTTACTGCTTGCTTCCCCCTGCTCTCGGAGGAAGAGGACTCCGTGGTGTGGCCCCTGTCCTCCTCGGGGCGCTTCTCGGTTAAATCGGCCTATTCTAAGCTTATCCCTGGTGGACACTCGGTCAAGTTCAAAGATATCTGGTCGGCTCGAATCCCACCTAAGATCAAGATCTTTCTTTGGCAAGCTGTTCGCGTGGAGATTATTGACTAAAGAGGGGGACCTCCAGGCTTTCGACGCCATGCAATCCAAGATGAAATCTACGGCGTCTGCCCTTCTTCGGCGATCTTTGAGGACGGCTTCCTGATCTTCTCTTTTGCGATATCTAGTTCTATGCTGGCCTGCATGCCATGTGAGGTTGGTGGCCTTGTAATGCTACTTAACTTCCTTGGTGTTTAAACTCTGTTTGGGTGTCGGGTGCTGGTGATGTACTCTGCCTGGTGGCTTTATTTATAAAGTCGGGCTCCTGCCTTTTCTCTAAAAAAAACCATTGTTAAGATATTAGTTAGACAATACACTTCTAGAGATCTCTAAAATGATAGTATTTGATAATATTAAAAATATATACCAATACATGCAAATACAAACCAAGTTTTTCAACTTCTATTTAAACACAAGTTTTAAAACATACAAATAAAAATCTGCAGAGTTGATTTTTTTGAGTAACAAACAGTACAAATGATAAAAGAATGACATAATTAATATTACACAACATTATTATGCGGTTAGTCTACTAAATAATAGAAATCATAGTCATTAATGTAGTATGATAAAATAATTATAGATAAACATTTTGGTATAAAATTCTTATTTTAATTTGCCCGGTTCCAAAAATTGTTTGGAAATCATACCTTGTCATGGCCACTCTCCCTTGCGTACTCGCTTTTCTTCATCCGCGAGTGTAAAAACAATCCACGCGCGTGAATCTGACGACCCCTCACCACATTGGCCTCTCCTGACGGCGGCTAGGTTCCAGCCGCCAGGACGAGAGGAAAAGAAAATGGTCCTGTCCTCTTTTTCTGTACCTGCCTGTGATTGAGCCGGTTGGCGGACGTTTGAGCCACATGCATGGCATGCATGCAGTTGCCGTTCCGGTGTAACAAGGTATGGGGGAGAACGTGCGGGATGGGACATGAAAGGGTCTCCGTGCAACATCCGATGCCTGCCTGCCTGCTCCAGCTGCCAAAAGGAAAGCTGCCGCGCGCGGCCAGGGATCGTGTGGGTCGATCGTACGCGGGGTTATTTGGTTTGGCACGGCGTGGGACGGAAAACGCGGGTCACTAAATTATGTTTTGACTCGTTTGAAAAAATGCTTATAAGTTCCACATAGGCCATTATTCAAAAAAAAGAGAGAAGTTCCATAGGCCACAAGATTTACCACCAAGTAGTTGCAGTTGTCTGCGATTCAAAACAAAATATTAGTACTTAAGGCATCTTCAAGGCGGACCGACAAACCACCCGTATCCGTCCGGACCGTGGGAGCCATCTAACACGGATCTGTATTGGTCCGTGGGACGGTTCGGACATGATTTCTGCCGCAAACCAGAGGTAAAAGTGGGGGAGGTTTGCAAGAGTCTGAACATGCAAAACGTACGAATCCGACACCCCCAGCCCACCCAAAATCCTTCCCGTACCCTGCGACTCCATCCTCCTCATTTTCTCTTCTTTCTTCTTTCTGTCTTGCCTTCGCCGCCGCTCCACCACCTCGGCCACCACACCACACCCCTACCAGAACTCTGTGTCTCTGTCACTCCGACACTCCAGCAGGGCTCCCTGCCGCTTCTCCTACATCTCCGTTCAATCCCTTGTCCTCCACTGCCCCACCAGGTACCACCCTCTTCTGTTCCCGGCAACTGTTCGATGAATCGTCGGAGCTGAAAATAGTTGTCTCTTCTTCTTTTTAGCAATGAATTCCGATTTGGAGTACATATGCAAGCAGTATGTTGAGTCGTCCGACGGCTCGTCGGACGAGGAGGAGTATTCTGATGAGACGACGATGATGCAGGCGGTCCTTGAAAACGCAGAGCGTGTGGAGGAGCATGCTCTCAATTTCAAGGGCTCGAGCAAGGGTCATTGAGTACTCAACCGCAACAGGGCGTGCGGGCATTTGACACTGATGGTCGACTACTTTGCCTCTGATGCATTATTCGTTGACCATTTTCGCAGGTGTTTTTGGATGCAAAAGATTGCCTTCGATCATTTGTACGATGGCATCTGGTCCTACGATGACTACTTCATCCCGAAGAAGGATGTCGTGGGAACGATTGCCTTCTCTGGTTACCAGAAGTGCATGGACTCACTCCAGATGCTTGCATATGCCACAGCCGCTGATTCGTGGGACGAGTACCTACGGATGTCTGCGAGCACATGTGGAGATGCCATGGCCAGGTTTGCAACTGCCGTAGTAGAGGTGTTCGGACCTCAGTACCTGAGAGAATCAACTGCGGCAGACACCAAGAGACTCTTGGCAATCTCAGAAGTAAGAGGGTGGCCAGGTTTGTTTGGATCTCTTGACTGCATGCATTGGAAATGAAAGAACTGTCCGAAGACTTTATAAGAGCAATATCAGGGTCATGTTAAGAAGCCCACCATCATTCTTGAAGAAGTTGCATCACAGGATCTTTGGATTTGGCACGCTTTCTTTGGTATGCCCGGGTCTCACACTGACATCAATGTGGTGCAACTATCGTCGTTGTTTGTGAGAGTGACTGAAGAAAAAGATCCTCCTTGCCACTATACTGTCAATGGAAATGAATACAACATGGGCTATTAGCTATCTGGTTGACGGTATCTATCCTTTATGGGCTACCTTTGTCAGCACCATCTCAAACCCAGTTGGCCAGAAAAAAGGCTCACTTTGCCCAAAGACAAGGAGTTAGAAAGGGTGTCGAGAGGGTATTTGGAGTTCTGTAGGCCCGCTTTGCAGTTGTTCGTGGACGTGCAAAACAATGGGATCCGGATACCTTGTGGGAGGCGGTGACATGTTGTGTGATCATGCACAACATGATTGTCGAGAATGAGGGTGACAATGCTACTGCAACTCTAGAATTTATGGGTTATCCTATCCAACTTCCGAACCAGAATCCAGCCACATTTGAAGAGTTTATTCAAATGCATAACAAATTCGGCATCGACCAACACATGAGCAGCTGAAGGAAAATCTGATTGAGCATCAGTGGTTGGTGAAAGGGGACAATAATGTAGGGATGTAATATTTGAACTTTTGAAATTTGAAATAGTGTTGCATGCAACTATTTGAACGTCTATACCCTTTGCATGTGGCTATTTGAACATGTGGACTTGGAAAAAAATAAGGAAGGTCGACTGTGTGTGGCTACGGTTGAATGTCATCCTCCCTCATCCGTGTCCATGGACTAATGTAGCGACCAGACCTTAAACGGTCGACTCTCTCTGCATCAGTGTCATCCCTGGATCGGTAATGCTGACACGCACAGTACTCGAGGAATTATAACAGAGTTTCATCCACACACTTATTACATCAAGTCCTCATAAAGAGTATGATTACACAAAAATACCATGGCTGAAGGCCATCTAAACTATATAACTGTGGAAGCTTCGAAGGTAAATGAGTCCATCAACTCCAATGGCATAGCTGAGTGCAAAACAACAACCTATTGCACCTTATTTGTCGTGTGAGTAGGTTGCAACATGAGACGTTGCAGCCATGTAGGTCAGCACATTGAATATGCTGGCAGAGTTACACTGTAAAGCAATGAAATACAAGAACTATATCTACATGTAATATTTGGCTGGTGGAGGCTGTAAGTTTATGATTTCTTCTTAAAGCTAATTTTTCCCTACATCAAAGTAATAAATTTATTTAACTACTCCCAAGTTGCCCATTATTGAGAAGGTAACCCCAACTCAAATCCCAATTAAAAATATCATCATTAACCCAAATCAAATTAATTAAAGTAACGTGTTGAGATCACATCAATAGATTCAACTACTAGATACTCAAGATGTCCATAACCGGGGACACAGCTAACCATGATTAGTTTATACACTCTGTAGAGGTTTGCGCACTTTTCCCCACAAGACTCGACCGTGTCCATGGTCGGATGATCGAGACATAGTCTTTTTGAAGCATTAACTCTCTACTCCAGATGGACCGGTACACCTACTTTCCCCTACATCTGCTAGTTGAGACGTCTCCAGCGTATCTATAATTTTTTATTGTTCCATGCTATTATATTACCCGTTTTGGATGTTTATGGCTTTACTCTACACTTTTATATCATTTTTTGTGACTAACCTACTAACCGGAGGCCCAGCCCGAATTGCTGTTTTTTTTGCCTATTTCAGTGTTTCGAAGAAAAGGAATATCAAATGGAGTCCAAACAGAATGAAACCTTCGGGAGAGCTCTTTTTGGAACAAACGCAATCCAGGAGACTTGGAGTGGACGTCAAGAAGCAGCCGAGGCGGCCACGAGGGTGCAGGGCGCGCCCCCCACCCTCGTGGGCCCCTCGTGGCTCCCCTGACCGACTTCCTTCGCCTATATATATTCACGTACCCTGAAAACATCCGAGAGCACCATGAAACCATATTTCCTCCGCCACAACCTTCTGTACCCGTGAGATCCCATCTTGGAGCCTTTTCCGGGGCTCCGCCGGAAGGGGAATCAATCACGGAGGGCTTCTACATCAACACCATAGCCTCTTCGATGAGTTGTGAGTAGTTTACAACAGACCTTCGGGTCCATAGTTATTAGCTAGATGGCTTCTTCTCTCTCTTTGAATCTCAATACAAAGTTCTCCTTGATCTTCTTGGAGATCTATTTGATGTAACTCTTTTTGCGGTGTGTTTGTCGAGATCCAATGAATTGTGGGTTTATGATCAAGTTTATCTATGAGAAATATTTGAATCTCCTCTGAATTCTTCTATGTATGATTGGTTATCTTTGCAAGTCTCTTTGAATTATCAGTTTGGTTTGGCCTACTAGATTGATCTTTCTTGCAATGGGAGAAGTGCTTATCTTTGGGTTCAATCTTGTGGTGTCCTTTCCCAGTGACAGCAGGGGCAGCAAGGCACGTATTGTATTGTTGCCATTGAGGATAAAAAGATGGGGTTTATATCATATTGTTTGAGTTTATCCCTCTACATCATGTCATCTTGCCTAATGCGTTACTCTGTTCTCATGAACTTAATACTCTAGATGCATGCTGGATAGCGGTCGATGTGTGGAGTAATAGTAGTAGGTGTAGGTAGGAGTCGGTCTACTTGTCACGGACGTGATGCCTATATAAATGATCATGCCTAGATATTCTCATAACTATGCACATTTCTATCAATTGCTCGACAGTAATTTGTTCACCCACCGTAATACTTATGCTATCTTGCGAGAAGCCACTAGTGAAACCTATGGCTCCAGGGTCTATTTTCCATCATATAAGTTTCCAATCTACTTTATTTTGCAATCTTTACTTTCCAATCTATATCATAAAAATACCAAAAATATTTATCTTATCTTATTATCTCTATCAGGTCTCACTTTCGCAAGTGGCCATGAAGGGATTGATAACCCCTTTATCGCGTTGGTTGCGAGGTTCTTGTTTTTTTGTGTAGGTACGAGGGACTTGCGTGGAGCCTCCTACTGGATTGATACCTTGGTTCTCAAAACTGAGGGAAATACTTACGCTACTGTGCTGCATCACCCTTTCCTCTTCAAGGGAAAACCAGCGCAGTGCTCAAGAGGTAGCAAGAAGGATTCCTGGCGCCATTACCGGGGAGGTCTTTGCTCAAGTCAAGACATACCAAGTACCCATCACAAACTCATCTCCCTCGCATTACATTATTTGCCATTTGCCTCTCGTTTTCCTCTCCCCCACTTCACCCTTGTCGTTTTATTCGCCCTCTCTTTTCCCGCTCGCCTCTTGTGTGCTTGTGTGTTGGATTGCTTGTCACGATGGCTCAAGATAATACTAAATTGTGTGACTTTTCCAATACCAATAATAATGATTTCCTTAGCACTCCGATTGCTCCTCTTAATGATGCTAAATCTTGTGAAATCAATGCTACCTTGTTGAATCTTGTTATGAAAGATCAATTCTCCGGCCTTCCTAGTGAAGATGTCGCTACTCATCTACACAATTTTGTTGATTTGTGTGATATGCAAAAGAAGAAAGACATGGATAATGATATTGTTAAATTGAAGTTATTTCCTTTTTCGCTTAGAGATCGTGCTAAAACTTGGTTTTCGTATTTGCCTAAAAATAGTATTGGTTCATGGAATAAGTGCAAAGATGCTTTTATCTCTAAGTATTTTCCTCCCGCTAAGATCATCTCTCTTAGAAATGACATTATGAATTTTAAGCAACTAGATCATGAGCATGTTGCACAATCTTGGGAGAGAATGAAATTAATGATTCGCAATTGCCCTACACATGGATTAAATTTATGGATGATCATACAAAAAATTTATGCTGGATTGAATTTTGCTTCTAGAAATCTTTTAGATTTGGCCGCGGGAGGCACTTTTATGGAAATCACTTTAGGAGAAGCTACTAAATTCCTAGATAATATTATGGTTAATTATTCTCAATGGCACACCGAAAGATCTACTAGTAAAAAAGTTCATGCGATAGAAGAGATTAATGTTTTGAGTGGAAAGATGGATGAACTTATGAAATTGTTTGCTAATAAGAGTGCTCCTATTGATCCTAATGATATGCATTTGTCTACTTTGATTGAGAATAATAATGATTCTATGGATGTGAATTTTGTTGGTAGGAATAATTTTGGTAAAAACGCGTATAGAGGAAACTTTAATCCTAGGTCATTTCCTAGTAATTCCTCTAATAATTATGGTAATTCCTACAACAACTATTATGGAAATTTTAATAAGATGCCCTCTAATTTTGATATTAGTGTTAAAGAACTTATGAATTCTCAAAAGAATTTCAATGCTTTGCTTGAAGAAAAATTGTTTAAGATTGATGAATTGGATAGGAACGTGGATAGAGTTTCTCTTGATGTTGATTCTTTGAAACTTAGATCTATTCCACCTAAGCATGATATCAATGAGTCTCTCAGAGCCATGAGAATTTCCATTGATGAGTGCAAAGAAATAACCGCTAGGATGCGTGCTAAGAAAGATTGCTTTGTAAGAGCGTGTTCTTCTAGTTTTCATGATAATAATGATGAAGATCTAAAAGTTATTGATGTGCCTCCTATTAAATCTTTGTTTTGCAATATGAATCTTGATAATAATGGGACTGGAGATGAGTCAAGTTTAGTTAAAAGGCGTCCCAAAGATTTGGAGTTTTTAGATCTTGATGCTAAATTTGATAAAAGTAGGATTGGAGAGGTCAAAACTTTACATAGCAATGAACCCACTATTTTGGATTTCAAGGAATTTAATTATGATAATTGTTCTTTAGTAGATTGTATTTCCTTGTTGCAATCCGTGTTGAATTCTCCTCATGCTTATAGTCAAAATAAAGTTTTTACCAAACATATCGTTGATGCTTCGATGCAATCTTTCGAGGAAAAACTTGAATTGGAAGTTTATGTCCCTAGAAAACTTTATGATGAGTGGGAAAAACTAGATGACACCCCGCGCGTTGCTGCGGAAACTTGTAGTAGTAAATTTTTCTTCAACAATCTGAGACAAAAGTTGTATTTGGGTAGACATGAAAAGGCTCAATGTATGAAAAAAGGATAGTACGACATGCCTTGGTAACACACTTAACAATATGCGACATAGTAAATGGAACAAATGTTATGAAGGAGATCATCCAAAAAAATTACTTTGCTTGACACGATGTACAATGAAGGAGATCATCAATTTTTTTTACTTTGCTTGCCACGATGTACAATGCATGACGGACATAAGAATGAGTATTGCACATATTAGAGTAAAACTTGCATTACAATATAACACCAAAATCATTGAATTGGTCGACCAAACACTCCATATTGCTAGAACCATGTGTTAATGGCTAACTTGGAGTTTACATCCATAGGAAGAGATTATTCATAGAGTACCACTGAAAGTAAAGGCACATAAGCTATAGATTTTAATCTTTAAAGCTAAAATGGCTTATGAAGGATTAACCGAGAAGTAATCAAAGCAGAGATACCACACTGAAGGTCCCCAATCAAAAAATTACAATACTTGTGTTCACTCCCCAAAGCTCAACCTTGGACAAAAACAAAATAGTAGTATTAAATATGTGGGGCTGGATGGATATGAACGGTCGTCAGGCAATGAAAATCATTTACAGAATGGGTAATCATCATAGCATAGTTAACAGTGTGAAAATGGTTTGGAATGCCATATGTCTAAAACAAAACTCATCAAGTCAATTCATCAGTGCTCTTGTTCAATATATATACAGCATACTAAATCCCTAGGAAGTATGGGAGATAAGGAAAAAAAGGAGGCAATCATAAAGTGTATGTACTACATAACATATTTGCAGAAAAACATCCAGGCGAGGTGGCCAGATACATCTCCTTAACCTATATAGGTGAAAAAAGTGTGTTGGTTGTCAGGTAAAGGTTTATTTTATAATAAATCAACCTAATAAATGTAGATCGACATGTACATAGCTAGCCTTTTTGTGTGGAAAATAGACATAGTTAGCCTGATCCAGTGTTGGAAGGGATTACATACGACCTACATTAAACACCGGTGAACAACACGTGATGGTTTGTGATTGATGAAAATATGTTTATAAGGAATTATATAACGGAGGAACAATTGCAAGTTGCATAAAAAACGTAAGAAACTGGAGGTCACAAAAATGATATATTGCAAAAGTTAAATTGAGGTGCGAAGTTTTTTCTTATTGACATGAACCAAATTTGTGCCACCAAAAAGGATACCTTAGCCTCTTCTTCTTTTTATGATGAGAAAGCAGACACCAAATGCAATACGTTTACAAACATCTCTGCATGAGTTATATAGTTCTTGGCATGGCAAAATAATATGTGAAAAAATAAGCCAAAATGTGTTATGGAGATAACTACCAAATAAACGCCGTCATTGACAATGCAATTTACTAAGCAAATCTTAAGGTTCTCATGATTTGAGATGGTGTTAAATATAAAAATACATCCTCGATTTTCAACTTTAACTACAGTGTAGCATTGGAAGATATATTTCCAGCATAAACTTAAGATGTGTAGGTCAAAATATTTGTAACCCTTTTGAGGAAAAGATATACCTGATATAGTGATGGAATGATAAAAGAGGCATGCCTATTGTGATCTGTATAATCCTGATGGTCACTACTTGAGAGAGCGATGGATCAAAAAGCTTTGTCACTATTGCATCAGAACTGGGTAGTAAAACATGTATGTACATCATGCATGAATCATTAATTACGTTTGTCATTTAAAATAAAAGGCATTGATATAACTCGTCAAACCATCTAGTACTGACCAAATAAACAATCGTGAGAGCACTTTGCCTGCAATTTCTTTTTTACTTTTGCTAATTTAGTGCAAATCTGCAATCTGGTAAAGATAATGAAGAATGTACAAAAGCAACAAAACCAATGGTTGTAAAGCTTTGCCTGTAAACTAAATATGGAAGTATAGAGGGCATTATTTATCCAGGAACAGTGATATGGCGGTAAAGCTTTGCTTGTAAACTAAATATGGACAAAAGTTCAGGAGTCATATATATAGAGATCAATGTTGCTCATGATCATAAATCATGCAGAATAAGCTTCAGTTGATAGCAGCTACCAGCAAAGTAAGACTACTTTTATTTAGCTTCAGCTGGTAAGAAGAAAATTATAGCGCCAATATGTTTGTAGCATTAATCATTCCACCTATTTCATTTTCTAACTCCCAGAACACCATCCAATTACCTGTAAACTGTTTGTAACAAAAGAGTATGCAATAAGCTATAAATTCAAGGGAAAAGAAAAGAATAGATACGAATTAATAGGAGCCCCTTAAAATTTGAAGAACAAATATTATTCAGTTCCTTTTCGAAAAAAATATAATTCAGTTATTAAGGAGTGTTTTTTTTACGGAAGAGCACGCACATTCAGAACCTATTCCAAAAGAAACTTATATCTACCTCATGAAGGGGACGTTGACAGAATATCATTAGTTAACCACTTAATCTAGATCATTTGCCCTGCCTCCCTCGAAAACACATGTCTAGGAATTCCGGTACCATTTCGCTTCCTCCTATTAAATCCAACCACCTTCGATTCTTGTACATGAAAAATTTGAATGGCAGGAATCAAGAGTCCATCAATTGGGGATTAAAAAACTGTTGGAGTGAGAAGCTTATAAGGGAGGAAGGTGTACCTGTAGAGGCATTCAGATTCTCTGAGCATGCGTCCACGGCGACGCGGTGGTGGCGGCGAGGGCTCCAATATGCCCCTTTCGACACGGGTCGCACCAGAAGGAGATGAGCGACGATGGTGGTGGGGTTATTCAACTCGCGTTGACTTATCAGTAGGGAAAATAATGAATCTGGAGAAGAAGCACGTCCCAGTTGTGGTGGTGACGAAGGAAGAAGAAAATACATCAGGTTCTTTTGGAAAATAGCGTAGGGAAGGAGACAGACGGGCACCTTGCAGATCTCGAGCAGAGGCGCCGGCACAAATTTCTGTAGAACATTAATTAAAGGGAGGACTGTTGCTGGAGGTCTCCACCAGTTTCTTATACACCTCCATTGTGATGAAGGATACGACCGCTCGCCTGCCCCAATCCGTTTCATGCACGCATTTGTGATGGGGAGATTGAGAGTCGGGAGGAGAAGCGATGAAGATGAGCACTGGGCGATCGACCACGGTGCGTGCGCCATTAGCAGATGGGCCAATGGGCTAGCAGGCCATCCTCGTACATGCCGCACAGCACGGTACACCAGAAACGGAACACATGACGTGGCAGAGTTGATGATGTGGTAGAACTGCTGAGGTGGATAGGCTGCATGTCAAGAGAAATAACTTAGTGGGGATGAACTATTTAGGTATTATAGATTAGAATTAAAGATCATGAATGCTATGCTTTGTGTGATTTGGATGCTAGTGTTTCCACAATTCCAAAAATTTTATGTGATGTGCTAGGTTTCCGTGAATTTAATGATTGCTCTTTAAACTTGCACCTTGCAGATCCCACTATTAAGAAACCTATGGGAAGGATTAATGATGTTCTTATTATTGCAAATAGGAATTATGTGCACGTAGATTTTATTGTTCTTGATATAGATTGCAATTTTTCTTGTCTTATTATTCTTGGTAGACCTTTCCGTAAAACGATTGGTGCAATTATTGATATGAAGGAAGGAAATATTAGATTACAATTTCCATTAAGGAAAGGCATGGAACACTTTCCTAGAAATAAAATCAAATTACCTTATGAATCTATTGTGCGGGCCACTTATGAATTGAATACCAACGATGGTGATACTTAGATCTATTCTCGCTTTTATGCCTAGCTAGGGGCGTTAAACGATAGCGCTTGTTGGGAGGCAACCCAATTTTATTTTTGTTCCCGACTTTTTGTTCATGTTTAGTAATAAATAATTCATCTAGCTTCTGTTTAGATGTGTTTTTATGTTTTAATTAGTGTTTGTGCCAAGTAGAACCTATAGGATCATCTTGGGTGATAGTTAATTTGATCTTGCTGAAAAACAGAAACTTTTGCATGCACGAGAATAATTTTATTAAATCACAGAAACGTCCTTTTTAGTTTATTGTTTTTGCAGTAGATCAATATACAAATTTCCTAGGACTTCCTATTTTGTTAGGATTTTTAGAGTTTCAGAAGTATTCGAAAGTTACAGATTTCTACAGACTGTTCTGTTTTTGACAGATTCTGTTTTCCTGTGTTGTTTGCTTATTTTGGTGCATCTATGGCTAGTATCGGGGGGTATGAACCATAGAGAAGTTGGAATACAGTATGTTTAACACCAATATAAATTAAGAATGAGTTCATTACAGTACCTTAAGTGGTGGTTTTTCTTTCTTGCACTAACGGAGCTCATGAGATTTCCTGTTGAGTTTTGTGTTGTGAAGTTTTCAAGTTTTGGGTAAAGATTTGATGGACTATGGAATAAGGAGTGGAAAGAGCCTAAGCTTGGGTATGCCCATGGCACCCCACGATAATTAAATTACAACCAAAAGCCTAAGCTTGGGGATGCCCCGGAACGCATCCCCTCTTTAGTCTTCGTCTATCGGTAACTTTACTTGGAGCTATATTTTTATTCACCACATGATATGTGTTTTGCTTGGAGCGTCTTGTATGATATGAGTCTTTGATTTTTAGTTTACCACAATCATCCTTGTTGTACACACATTTTTGGAGAGACACACATGAATTGGAATTTATTATAATACTCTATGTGCTTCACTTATATCTTTTGAGCTAGACAATTTTGCTCTAGTGCTTCACTTATATCTTTTTAGAGCACGGTGGTGGTTTTATTTTGTAGAAATTATTGATCTCTCATGCTTCACTTATATTATTTTGAGAGTCTTTTAGAACAGCATGGTATTTGCTATGTTTATAAAATTGGTCCTAATATGATGAGCATCCAAGTTGGGTATAATAAAAACTATCATAGAAAGTGCATTGAATACTATGATCAATTTGATGCTTGATGATTGTTTTGAGATATGAGGATGGTAATATTAGAGTCATGCTAGTTGGGTAGTTGTGAATTTGAGGAGTACTTGTGTTAAAGTTTGTGATTCCCATAGCATGCACGTATGGTGAACCATTATGTGATGAAGTTGGAGCATGATTTATTTATTGATTGTCTTCCTTATGTGTGGAGGTCGGGATCGCACGATGGTTAACTCCTACCGACCCTTCCCCTAGGAGCATGCGTGTAGTACTTTTTTTGATTACTTGTAGATTTTGCAGTAAGTATATGAGTTCTTCATGATTAATGTTGAGTCCATGGATTATACGCACTCTCACCCTTCCACCATTGCTAGCCTCTCTTGTGTCTCGCAACTTTCGCCGGTACCATACACCCACCATATACCTTCCTCAAAACAGCCACCATACCTATCTATTATGGCATTTCCATACCCATTCCGAGATATATTGCCATGCAACTTTCCACCGTTCCGTTATTTACGCATCACCATTGTCATATTGCTTTTGCATGATCATGTAGTTGACATCGTATTTGTGGCAAGGCCACCATTCATAATTATTTCATACATGTCACTCTTAATTCATTGCATATCTCGGTACACCGCCGGAGGCATCCACATAGAGTCATATTTTGTTCCAAGTATTGAGTTGTAATCTTGAGTTATAAGTAAATAAAAGTGTGATGATCTTCATTATTAGAGCATTGTCCCAAGTGAGGAAAGGATGATGGAGACTATGATTCCCCCACAAGTCGGGATGAGACTTCGGACTTTATAAAAAATAGAAGAGGCCAAAGAAGCCCAAATAAAAAGGGGGGGATGCCAAAGAAGCCCACCAAAATAAAAAAATAAAAAAAAATGAGAGAAAATGAGAGAAGGGACAATGTTACTATCCTTTTCCACACTTGTGCTTCAAAGTAGCACCATGATCTTCATGATAGAGAGTCTCCTATGTTGTCACTTTCATACACTAGTGGGAATTTTACATTATAGAACTTGGCTTGTATATTCCAATGATGGGCTTCCTAAAAATGTCCTAGGTCTTCGTGAGCAAGCAAGTTGATGCACACCCACTTAGTTTCTTTTTGAGATTTCATACACTTAT
>NC_041385.1:733059794-733066434 GCF_002162155.2 Triticum dicoccoides
AAATAGCACTTCCTATATATAATTCTTTACCTCCGGACCATTCCGGAACTCCTCGTGACGTCCGGGATCTCATCCGGGACTCCGAACAACATTCGGGTTTCTGCATATACATATCTTCATAACCCTAGCGTCACCGAACCTTAAGTGTGTAGACCCTACGGGTTCGGGAGACAAGCAGACATGACCGAGACGACTCTCCGGTCAATAACCAACAGCGGGATCTGGATACCCATGTTGGCTCCCACATGCTCCACGATGATCTCATCGGATGAACCACGATGTCGAGGATTTAATCAATCCCGTACGCTATTCCCTTTGTCTATCGATATGTTACTTGCCCGAGATTCGATCGTCGGTATCCCAATACCTCGTTCAATCTCGTTACCGACAAGTCACTTTACTCGTACCGTAATGCATGATCCTGTGACCAGACACTTGGTCACTCTGAGCTCATTATGATGATGCATTACCGAGTGGGCCCAGTGATACCTCTCCGTCATACGGAGTGACAAATCCCAGTCTTGATCCATGTCACCCAACAGACACTTTCGGAGATACCCGTAGTCTACCTTTATAGTCACCCAGTTACGTTGTGACGTTTGGCATACCCAAAGCACTCCTACGGTATCCGGGAGTTACACGATCTCATGGTCTAAGGAAAAGATACTTTGACATTGGAAAACTCTAGCAAACGAACTATACGATCTTGTGCTATGTTTAGGACTGGGTCTTGTCCATCACATCATTCTCCCAATGATGTGATCTCGTTATCAATGACATCCAGTGTCCATAGTCAGGAAACCATGACAATCTGTTGATCAACGAGCTAGTCAACTAGAGGCTCACTAGGGACATGTTGGTGTCTGTTATTCACACATGTATTACGATTTCCGGATAACACAATTATAGCATGAATAAAGACAATTATCATGAACAAGGAAATATAATAATAATGCTTTTATTATTGCCTCTAGGGCATATTTCCAACAGTCTCCCACTTGCACTAGAGTCAATAATCTAGTTACATTGTGATGAATCGAACACCCATGGAATTCTGGTGTTGATCATGTTTTGCTCTAGGGAGAGGTTTAGTCAACGGATCTGCTACATTCAGGTCCGTATGTACTTTACAAATCTCTATGTCTCCATCTTGAATATTTTTACGAATGGAGTTGAAGCGACGCTTGATGTGCCTTGTCTTCTTGTGAAACCTGGGCTCTTTGGCAAGTGCAATAGTTCCAGTGTTGTCACAGAAGAGCTTGATCGGCCCCGACGCATTGGGTATGACTCCTAGGTCGGTGATGAACTCCTTGACCCATATTGCTTCATGTGCTGCCTCCGAGGCTGCCATGTACTCCGCTTCACATGTAGATCCCGCCATGATGCTTTGCTTGCAACTGCACCAGCTTACTGCCCCACCATTCAAAATATACACGTATCCGGTTTGTGACTTAGAGTCATCCAGATCTGTGTCGAAGCTAGCATCGACGTAACCCTTTACGACGAGCTCTTCGTCACCTCCATAAACGAGAAACATTTCCTTAGTCCTTTTCAGGTACTTCAGGATATTCTTGACCGCTGTCCAGTGTTCCTTGCCGGGATTACTTTGGTACCTTCCTACCAAACTGACGGCAAGGTTAACATCAGGTCTGGTACACAGCATGGCATACATAATAGAACCTATGGCTGAGGCATAGGGGATGACGCTCATCTCTTCTATATCTTCTGCCGTGGTCGGACATTGAGCTGAGCTCAATTTCATACCTTGTAACACAGGCAAGAACCCCTTCTTGGATTGATCCATATTGAACTTCTTCAATATCTTATCAAGGTATGTGCTTTGTGAAAGACCTATGAGGCGTCTCGATCTATCTCTATAGATTTTGATGCCTAATATATAAGCAGCTTCTCCAAGGTCCTTTATTGAAAAACTTTTATTCAAGTAGGCCTTGATGCTATCCAAGAGTTCTATATCATTTCCCATCAAAAGTATGTCATCTACATATAATATGAGAAATGCTACAGAGCTCCCACTCACTTTCTTGTAAACGCAGGCTTCTCCATAAGTCTGTGTAAACCCAAACGCTTTGATCATCTCATCAAAGCGAATGTTCCGACTCCGAGATGCTTGCACCAGCCCATAAATCGAGCGTTGGAGCTTGCACACTTTGTCAGCATTCTTACGATCGACAAAACCTTCCGGCTGCATCATATACAATTCTTCCTTAAGGAAACCATTAAGGAATGCCGTTTTGACGTCCATTTGCCATATTTCGTAATCATAGAATGTGGCAATTGCTAACATGATTCGGACAGACTTCAGCTTCGCTACCGGTGAGAAAGTCTCATCGTAGTCAACCCCTTGAACTTGTCGATAACCCTTAGCGACAAGCCGAGCTTTATAGATGGTCACATTACCATCCGCGTCTGTCTTCCTCTTAAAGATCCATTTATTTTCTATGGCTCGCCGCTCAACGGGCAAGTCAGTCAAAGTCCATACTTTGTTTTCATACATGGATCCTATCTCGGATTTCATGGCTTCTAGCCATTTGTCGGAATCCGGGCCCGCCATCGCTTCTTCATAGTTCGAAGGTTCACCGTTGTCTAACAGCATGATTTCCAAGACAGGGTTGCCGTACCACTCTGGTGCGGAACGTGTCCTTGTGGACCTTCGAATTTCAGTAGGGGCTTGATTAGAAGTATCTTGATCATTGTCATTAACTTCCTCTCTAGTCGATGCAGGCACCTCAGGAACATTTTCTTGAGTTGCGCCATTTTCCGGTTCAAGAGGTAATACTTCATCAAGCTCTACTTTCCTCCCACTTACTTCTTTCGAGAGAAACTCGTTCTCCAGAAAGGACCCATTCTTGGCAATAAAGATCTTGCCTTCGGATCTGAGGTAGAAGGTGTACCCAATAGTTTCTTTTGGGTATCCTATGAAGACGCATTTTTCCGACTTGGGTTCGAGCTTTTCAGGTTGAAGTTTCTTGACATAAGCATCGTATCCCCAAACTTTTAGAAACGACAGCTTAGGTTTCTTCCCATACCATAATTCATACGGTGTCGTCTCAACGGATTTTGACGGAGCCCTATTTAAAGTGAATGCGGCAGTCTCTAAAGCATAGCCCCAAAAAGAAAGCGGTAAATCGGTAAGAGACATCATAGATCGCACCATATCTAACAGAGTGCGATTACGACGTTCGGACACACCATTACGCTGAGGTGTTCCAGGCGGCGTGAGTTGTGAAACTATTCCACATTTTCTTAAGTGTGTGCCAAACTCGTGACTCAAGTATTCTCCTCCACGATCTGATCGTAGAAACTTGATTTTCCTGTCACGTTGATTTTCAACCTCACTCTGAAATTCCTTGAACTTTTCAAAGGTTTCAGACTTGTGTTTCATTAAGTAGATATACCCATACCTACTTAAATCATCAGTGAGGGTGAGAACATAACGATAGCCACCGCGAGCCTCAACACTCATTGGACCGCATACATCAGTATGTATGATTTCCAATAAGTCGGTTGCTCGCTCCATTGTTCCTGAGAACGGAGTCTTGGTCATTTTACCCATAAGGCATGGTTCGCATGTGTCAAATGATTCATAATCAAGAGACTCTAAAAGTCCATCAGCATGGAGCTTCTTCATGCGTTTGACACCTATGTGACCAAGGCGGCAGTGCCACAGGTATGTGGGACTATCATTATCAACCTTACTTCTTTTGGTACTCACATTATGAACATGTGTAGCATCACGTTCGAGATTCATAAAGAATAAACCATTCACCATAGGAGCATGACCATAAAACATATCTCTCATAAAAATGGAACAACCATTATTCTCAGATTTAAAAGAGTAGCCATCTCGAATTAAACGAGATCCCGATACAATGTTCATGCTCAAAGCTGGCACTAAATAACAATTATTAAGGTTTAAAACTAATCCTGAAGGGAGATGCAGAGGTAGCGTGCCGACGACGATCACATTGACCTTGGAACCATTCCCGACGCGCATCGTCACCTCGTCCTTTGCCAGTTTCCGCTTATTCCGCAGCCCCTGCTTTGAGTTACAAATGTGAGCAACTGCACCGGTATCAAATACCCAGGAGCTACTACGGGCACTAGTAAGGTACACATCAATTACATGTATATCACATATACCTTTTGTTTTGCCGGCCTTCTTATCCGCTAAGTACTTAGGGCAGTTCCGCTTCCAGTGACCGCTTCCCTTGCAATAAAAGCACTCAGTCTCGGGCTTGGGTCCATTCTTTGGCTTCTTCCCGGCAGCTTGCTTGCCGGGCGCGGCAACCTCCTTGCCGTCCTTCTTGAAGTTCTTTTTACCCTTGCCTTTCTTGAACTTAGTGGTTTTATTGACCATCAACACTTGATGTTCCTTCCTGACTTCTACCTCTGTTGATTTCAGCATAGCAAATACTTCAGGAATGGTCTTTTCCATCCCCTGCATATTGAAGTTCATCACAAAGCTCTTGTAGCTTGGTGGAAGCGACTGGAGGATTCTGTCAATGACCGCATCATCCGGGAGATTAACTCCCAGCTGAGTCAAGCGGTTATGCAACCCAGACATAGTGAGTATGTGCTTACTGACAGAACTGTTTTCCTCCATCTTACAGCTGAAGAATTTGTCGGAGACTTCATATCTCTCGACCCGGGCATGAGCTTGGAAAACCATTTTCAGCTCTTCAAACATCTCATATGCTCCATGTCTCTCAAAACGCTTTTGGAGCCCCGGCTCTAGGCTGTAAAGCATGCCGCACTGAACGAGGGAGTAGTCATCGAAACGTGCCTGCCAAGCGTTCATAACATCTTGTTCTGCAGGGAGAACGGGTGCGTCACCAAGCGGTGCTTGTAGGACATAATCTTTCTTGGCAGCTATGAGGATGATCCTCAGGTTCCGGACCCAGTCCGTATAGTTGCTGCCATCGTCTTTCAGCTTGGTTTTCTCTAGGAACGCGTTGAAGTTGAGGACTACGTTGGCCATTTAATCTACAAGACATATTGTAAAATATTTAGACTAAGTTCATGATAATTAAGTTCAACTAATCAAATTATTAAAGAACTCCCACTTAGATTAGACATCCCTCTAGTCATCTAAGTATTACATGATCCGAGTTAAACTAGACCGTGTCCGATCATCACGTGAGACGGACTAGTCAACATCGGTGAACATCTTCATGTTGATCGTATCTTCTATACGACTCATGCTCGACCTTTCGGTCTTCTGTGTTCCGAGGCCATGTCTGTACATGCTAGGCTCGTCAAGTCAACCTAAGTGTTTGCATGTGTAAATCTGTCTTACACCCGTTGTATGTGAACGTCTGAATAAAACACCCGATCATCACGTGGTGTTTTGAAACAGCGAACTGTCGCAACGGTGCACAGTTAGGGGGAACACTTCTTGAAATTAGTATGAGGGATCACCTTATTTACTACCGTCGTTCTAAGTAAACAAGATGCAAAACATGATAAACATCACATGCAATCAAATAATAAACGTGACATGATATGGCCAATATCACATAGCTCCTTTGATCTCCATCTTGGGGCTCCATGATCATCTTGTCACCGGCTTGACACCATGATCTCCATCATCATGATCTACATCATCGTGTCTCCATGAAGTTGCTCGCCAACTATTACTTCTACTACTATGGCTAACGCGTTTAGCAATAAAGTAAAGTAATTTACATGGCGTTTCTTGATGACACGCAGGTCATATAAAAGAATAAAGACAACTCCTATGGCTCCTGCCGGTTGTCATACTCATCGACATGCAAGTCGTGAATCCTATTACAATAGCATGAACATCTCATACATCACATATAGATCATTCATCATTCATCACAACTTTGGCCATATCATATCACAAACCACTTGCTGCAAAAACAAGTTAGACGTCCTCTAATTGTTGTTGCAAGTTTTACGTGGCTGAATTAGGGTTCTAGCAAGAACGTTTTCTTACCTACGTTAAAGCCACAACGTGATTTGTCAACTTCTATTTACCCTTCATAAGGACCCTGTTCATCGATTCCGCTCCAACTAAAGTGGGAGAGACAGACACCCGCCAGCCACCTTATGCAACTAGTGCATGTTAGTCGGTGGAACCGGTCTCACGTAAGCGTACGTGTAAGGTTGGTCCGGGTCGCTTCATCCCACAATACCGCTGAAGCAAGAAAGGACTAGTAACGGCAAGAAAGTTGACAAATCTACGCCCACAACAAATTGTGTTCTACTCGCGCAAGAAGAACTACGCATAGACCTAGCTCATGATGCCACTGTTGGGGAACGTTGCAGAAAACAAAAATTTTCCTACTCGTTTCACCAAGATCATCTAGGAGTTCATCTAGCAATGAGTGATTAGATGCATCTACATACCTTTGTAGATCGCGCACGGAAGCGTTCAAAAGAACGGTGATGATGTAGTCGTACTCGACGTGATCCAAATCACCGATGACCAGCGCCGAACGGACGGCACCTCCGTGTTCAACACACGTACGGGACGGGAGACGTCTCCTCCTTCTTGATCCAGCAAGGGGGAAGCAGAGGTTGATGAAGATCCAACAGCACGACGGCGTAGTGGTGGATGCAGGGCGTCACAGCAGCAGGGCTTCACCGAGACTAC
>NC_041385.1:733066753-733205865 GCF_002162155.2 Triticum dicoccoides
ATGGAGGCGCCAGGGGCTGGTGTGAAATCCCTCCTCTGCCCCCCACTATATATAGGGGTGCCAAGGGGGGGCGCCGGCCCTAGTAGATGGCATCTACTAGGGGGGGCGGCGGCCAAGGGGAGGTTTCCCTCCCCCCTCCAAGGCACCTAGGGGTGCCTTCCACCACATGGACTCTTCCATGGTGGAAACCCTAGGCGCATGGGCCTATAGGGGCTGGTGCCCTTGGCCCATCTAGGCCAAGGCGCACCCCCTACAGCCCATGTGGCCCCCCGGGACAGGTGGCCCCACCCGGTGGACCCCCGGGACCCTTCCGGTGGTCCCGGTACAATACCGATAACCCCGAAACTTGTCCCGATGCCCGAAATAGCACTTCCTATATATAATTCTTTACCTCCGGACCATTCCGGAACTCCTCGTGACGTCCGGGATCTCATCCGGGACTCCGAACAACATTCGGGTTTCTGCATATACATATCTTCATAACCCTAGCGTCACCGAACCTTAAGTGTGTAGACCCTACGGGTTCGGGAGACAAGCAGACATGACCGAGACGACTCTCCGGTCAATAACCAACAGCGGGATCTGGATACCCATGTTGTCTCCCACATGCTCCACGATGATCTCATCGGATGAACCACGATGTCGAGGATTTAATCAATCCCGTACGCTATTCCCTTTGTCTATCGATATGTTACTTGCCCGAGATTCGATCGTCGGTATCCCAATACCTCGTTCAATCTCGTTACCGGCAAGTCACTTTCCTCGTACTGTAATGCATGATCCCGTGACCAGACACTTGGTCACTCTAAGCTCATTATGATGATGCATTACCGAGTGGGCCCAGTGATACCTCTCCGTCATATGGAGTGACAAATCCCAGTCTTGATCCATGTCACCCAACAGACACTTTCGGAGATACCCGTAGTCTACCTTTATAGTCACCCAGTTACGTTGTGACGTTTGGCATACCCAAAGCACTCCTACGGTATCCGGGAGTTACACAATCTCATGGTCTAAGGAAAAGATACTTTGACATTGGAAAACTCTAGCAAACGAACTATACGATCTTGTGCTATGTTTAGGATTGGGTCTTGTCCATCACATCATTCTCCCAATGATGTGATCTCGTTATCAATGACATCCAGTGTCCATAGTCAGGAAACCATGACTATCTGTTGATCAACGAGCTAGTCAACTAGAGGCTCACTAGGGACATGTTGGTGTCTGTTATTCACACATGTATTACGATTTCCGGATAACACAATTATAGCATGAATAAAGACAATTATCATGAACAAGGAAATATAATAATAATGCTTTTATTATTGCCTCTAGGGCATATTTCCAACAAATTCGTGTGTGTAGATGGCCCGATCTTTCACGGCGATACTCGATCAACACCTCGTCTCCCTGTTCCTCCTTGTAACCTCCAAGAACAATTTTCACCTGTGTACAAAAATACACAAACGAAAATAATGACCCCCTCGGATCAACACGTAGGCGTCGATGTGATGATCAATCCTCCGTTGCTAGTAAATTTTCACGATGGAAAAATCACAGATAATACACAAGATATGGTTGCCCGTAACTCGGACGTTTTTCTGTATATCTCATACCCGGAATAAAACTCAAAACTCCTCTCTTTCACATCGGCCGAAGCCAGCCTTTATATGGCTCACGCTGCAACCAGCTCGGCCTATCTCTAAGGAAGAAAAAATACAAACGTGATCTGGTATATAACTAACCTCAAGTGCACTACCTAACAAAATATATCTACTCCTACCTGCTAGCTTAAAAAGGTAACAACCACGTGAAGGAAGGAAATGGCGTGATTAAATCCATGCAAACCTAAACGTGTAGCACTATGGTGCCAATCCTAATCCATCCAGGAGGTGTACGAAAATTAGGATGCACCTTGGCACGTACGGGTTCCTCCATAACCTCAGGTTTCTTGCCGTGATGAGCATATACTTCTTGGAAAGGATCTAACTTCCTTTTATTTATCAAACCAAATTGACATATTGGCTTTATGTATGGGCGTGGTGTTGGAAATATGCCCTAGAGGCAATAATAAAAGCATTATTATTATATTTCCTTGTTCATGATAATTGTCTTTATTCATGCTATAATTGTGTTATCCGGAAATCGTAATACATGTGTGAATAACAGACACCAACATGTCCCTAGTGAGCCTCTAGTTGACTAGCTCGTTGATCAACAGATAGTCATGGTTTCCTGACTATGGACACTGGATGTCATTGATAACGAGATCACATCATTGGGAGAATGATATGATGGACAAGACCCAATCCTAAACATAGCACAAGATCGTATAGTTCGTTTGCTAGAGTTTTCCAATGTCAAAGTATCTTTTCCTTAGACCATGAGATCGTGTAACTCCCGGATACTGTAGGAGTGCTTTGGGTATGCCAAACGTCACAACGTAACTGGGTGACTATAAAGGTAGACTACGGGTATCTCCGGAAGTGTCTGTTGGGTGACATGGATCAAGACTGGGATTTGTCACTCCGTATGACGGAGAGGTATCACTGGGCCCACTCGGTAATGCATCATCATAATGAGCTCACAGTGACCAAGTATCTGGTCACGGGATCATGCATTACGGTACGAGTAAAGTGACTTGTCGGTAACGAGATTGAACGAGGTATTGGGATACCGACGATCGAATCTCGGGCAAGTAACATATCGATAGACAAAGGGAATAGCGTACGGGATTGATTAAATCCTCGACATCGTGGTTCATCCAATGAGATCATCGGGGAGCATGTGGGAGCCAACATGGGTATCCAGATCCCGCTGTTGGTTATTGACCGGAGAGTCGTCTCGGTCATGTCTGCTTGTCTCCCGAACCCGTAGGGTCTACACACTTAAGGTTCGGTGACGCTAGGGTTATGAAGATATGTATATGCAGAAACCCGAATGTTGTTCGGAGTCCCGGATGAGATCCCGGACGTCATGAGGAGTTCCGGAATGGTCCGGAGGTAAAGAATTATATATAGGAAGTGCTATTTCGGGCATCGGGACAAGTTTCGGGGTTATCAGTATTGTACCGGGACCACCGGAAGGGTCCCGGGGGTCCACCGGGTGGGGCCACCTGTCCCGGGGGGCCACATGGGCTGTAGGGGGTGCGCCTTGGCCTAGATGGGCCAAGGGCACCAGCCCCTATAGGCCCATGCGCCTAGGGTTTCCACCATGGAAGAGTCCATGTGGTGGAAGGCACCCCTAGGTGCCTTGGGGGGGAGGGAAACCTCCCCTTGGCCGCCGCCCCCCCTAGTAGATGCCATCTACTAGGGCCGGCGCCCCCCCTTGGCACCCCTATATATAGTGGGGGGGAGAGGAGGGATTTCACACCAGCCCCTGGCGCCTCCATCTCCCCCCGTTACGTCTCTCCCTCGTAGTCTCGGCGAAGCCCTGCTGCTGTGACGCCCTGCATCCACCACCACGCCGTCGTGCTGCTGGATCTTCATCAACCTCTCCTTCCCCCCTTGCTGGATCAAGAAGGAGGAGATGTTCCCCGTCTCGTACGTGTGTTGAACGCGGAGGTGCCGTCCGTTCGGCGCTGGTCATCGGTGATTTGGATCACGTCGAGTACGACTACATCATCACCGTTCTTTTGAACGCTTCCGTGCGCGATCTACAAAGGTATGTAGATGCATCTAATCACTCGTTGCTAGATGAACTCCTAGATGATCTTGGTGAAACGAGTAGGAAAATTTTTGTTTTCTACAACGTTCCCCAACAGTGGCATCATGAGCTAGGTCTATGTGTAGTTCTTCTTGCGCGAGTAGAACACAAATTGTTGTGGGCGTAGATTTGTCAACTTTCTTGCCGTTACTAGTCCTTTCTTGCTTCAGCGGTATTGTGGGATGAAGCGGCCTGGACCAACCTTACACGTACGCTTACCTGAGACCGGTTCCACCGACTAACATGCACTAGTTGCATAAGGTGGTTGGCGGGTGTCTGTCTCTCCCACTTTAGTTGGAGCGGAATCGATGAACAGGGTCCTTATGAAGGGTAAATAGAAGTTGACAAATCACATTGTGGCTTTAACGTAGGTAAGAAAACATTCTTGCTAGAACCCTAATTTCAGCCACGTAAAACTTGCAACAACAATTAGAGGATGTCTAACTTGTTTTTGCAGCAAGTGGTTTGTGATATGATATGGCCAAAGTTGTGATGAATGATGAATGATCTATATGTGATGTATGAGATGTTCATGCTATTGTAATAGGATTCACGACTTGCATGTCGATGAGTATGACAACCGGCAGGAGCCATAGGAGTTGTCTTTATTCTTTTATATGACCTGCGTGTCATCAAGAAACGCCATGTAAATTACTTTACTTTATCGCTAAACGCGTTAGCCATAGTAGTAGAAGTAATAGTTGGCGAGCAACTTCATGGAGACACGATGATGGAGATCATGGTGTCAAGCCGGTGACAAGATGATCATGGAGCCCCAAGATGGAGATCAAAGGAGCTATGTGATATTGGCCATATCATGTCACGTTTATTATTTGATTGCATGTGATGTTTATCATGTTTTGCATCTTGTTTACTTAGAACGACGGTACTAATAAGATGATCCCTCACAATAATTTCAAGAAGTGTTCCCCCTAACTGTGCACCGTTGCGACAGTTCGCTGTTTCAAAACACCACGTGATGATCGGGTGTTTTATTCAGACGTTCACATACAATGGGTGTAAGACAGATTTACACATGCAAACACTTAGGTTGACTTGACGAGCCTAGCATGTACAGACATGGCCTCGGAACACAGAAGACCGAAAGGTCGAGCATGAGTCGTATAGTAGATACGATCAACATGAAGATGTTCACCGACGTTGACTAGTCCGTCTCACGTGATGATCGGACACGGTCTAGTTAAACTCGGATCATGTAATACTTAGATGACTGGAGGGATGTCTAATCTAAGTGGGAGTTCACTAATAATTTGATTAGTTGAACTTAATTATCATGAACTTAGTCTAAAATCTTTGCAATATGTCTTGTAGATCAAATGGCCAACGTAGTCCTCAACTTCAACGCGTTCCTAGAGAAAACCAAGCTGAAAGACGATGGCAGCAACTATACGGACTGGGTCCGGAACCTGAGGATCATCCTCATAGCTGCCAAGAAAGATTATGTCCTACAAGCACCGCTTGGTGACGCACCCGTTCTCCCTGCAGAACAAGATGTTATGAACGCTTGGCAGGCACGTTTCAATGACTACTCCCTCGTTCAGTGCGGCATGCTTTACAGCCTAGAGCCGGGGCTCCAAAAGCGTTTTGAGAGACATGGAGCATATGAGATGTTCGAAGAGCTGAAAATGGTTTTCCAAGCTCATGCCCGGGTCGAGAGATATGAAGTCTCCGACAAATTCTTCAGCTGTAAGATGGAGGAAAACAGTTCTGTCAGTGAGCACATACTCACTATGTCTGGGTTGCATAACCGCTTGACTCAGCTGGGAGTTAATCTCCCGGATGATGCGGTCATTGACAGAATCCTCCAGTCGCTTCCACCAAGCTACAAGAGCTTTGTGATGAACTTCAATATGCAGGGGATGGAAAAGACCATTCCTGAAGTATTTGCTATGCTGGAATCAGCAGAGGTAGAAGTCAGGAAGGAACATCAAGTGTTGATGGTCAATAAAACCACTAAGTTCAAGAAAGGCAAGGGTAAAAAGAACTTCAAGAAGGACGGCAAGGAGGTTGCCGCGCCCGGCAAGCAAGCTGCCGGGAAGAAGCCAAAGAATGGACCCAAGCCCGAGACTGAGTGCTTTTATTGCAAGGGAAGCGGTCACTGGAAGCGGAACTGCCCTAAGTACTTAGCGGATAAGAAGGCCGGCAAAACAAAAGGTATATGTGATATACATGTAATTGATGTGTACCTTACTAGTGCCCGTAGTAGCTCCTGGGTATTTGATACCGGTGCAGTTGCTCACATTTGTAACTCAAAGCAGGGGCTGCGGAATAAGCGGAAACTGGCAAAGGACGAGGTGATGATGCGCGTCGGGAATGGTTCCAAGGTCAATGTGATCGCCGTCGGCACGCTACCTCTGCATCTCCCTTCGGGATTAGTTTTAAACCTTAATAATTGTTATTTAGTGCCAGCTTTGAGCATGAACATTGTATCGGGATCTCGTTTAATTCGAGATGGCTACTCTTTTAAATCTAAGAATAATGGTTGTTCCATTTTTATGAGAGATATGTTTTATGGTCATGCTCCTATGGTGAATGGTTTATTCTTTATGAATCTCGAACGTGATGCTACACATGTTCATAATGTGAGTACCAAAAGAAGTAAGGTTGATAATGATAGTCCCACATACCTATGGCACTGCCGCCTTGGTCACATAGGTGTCAAACGCATGAAGAAGCTCCATGCTGATGGACTTTTAGAGTCTCATGATTATGAATCATTTGACACATGCGAACCATGCCTTATGGGTAAAATGACCAAGACTCCATTCTCAGGAACAATGGAGCGAGCAACCGACTTATTGGAAATCATACATACTGATGTGTGCGGTCCAATGAGTGTTGAGGCTCGCGGTGGCTATCGTTATGTTCTCACCCTCACTGATGATTTAAGTAGGTATGGGTATATCTACTTAATGAAACACAAGTCTGAAACCTTTGAAAAGTTCAAGGAATTTCAGAGTGAGGTTGAAAATCAACGTGACAGGAAAATCAAGTTTCTACGATCAGATCGTGGAGGAGAATACTTGAGTCACGAGTTTGGCACGCACTTAAGAAAATGTGGAATAGTTTCACAACTCACGCCGCCTGGAACACCTCAGCGTAATGGTGTGTCCGAACGTCGTAATCGCACTCTATTAGATATGGTGCGATCTATGATGTCTCTTACCGATTTACCGCTATCCTTCTGGGGCTATGCTTTAGAGACTGCCGCATTCACTTTAAATAGGGCTCCGTCGAAATCCGTTGAGACGACACCGTATGAATTATGGTTTGGGAAGAAACCTAAGCTATCGTTTCTAAAAGTTTGGGGATGCGATGCTTATGTCAAGAAACTTCAACCTGAAAAGCTCGAACCCAAGTCGGAAAAATGCGTCTTCATAGGATACCCAAAAGAAACTATTGGGTACACCTTCTACCTCAGATCCGAAGGCAAGATCTTTTTTGCCAAGAATGGGTCCTTTCTGGAGAACGAGTTTCTCTCGAAAGAAGTAAGTGGGAGGAAAGTAGAGCTTGATGAAGTATTACCTCTTGAACCGGAAAATGGCGCAACTCAAGAAAATGTTCCTGAGGTGCCTGCATCGACTAGAGAGGAAGTTAATGACAATGATCAAGATACTTCTAATCAAGCCCCTACTGAAATTCGAAGGTCCACAAGGACACGTTCCGCACCAGAGTGGTACGGCAACCCTGTCTTGGAAATCATGTTGTTAGACAACGGTGAACCTTCGAACTATGAAGAAGCGATGGCGGGCCCAGATTCCAACAAATGGCTAGAAGCCATGAAATCCGAGATAGGATCCATGTATGAAAACAAAGTATGGACTTTGACTGACTTGCCCGTTGAGCGGCGAGCCATAGAAAATAAATGGATCTTTAAGAGGAAGACAGACGCGGATGGTAATGTGACCATCTATAAAGCTCGGCTTGTCGCTAAGGGTTATCGACAAGTTCAAGGGGTTGACTACGATGAGACTTTCTCACCGGTAGCGAAGCTGAAGTCCGTCTGAATCATGTTAGCAATTGCCGCATTCTATGATTACGAAATATGGCAAATGGACGTCAAAATGGCATTCCTTAATGGTTTCCTTAAGGAAGAATTGTATATGATGCAGCCGGAAGGTTTTGTCGATCCTAAGAATGCTGACAAAGTGTGCAAGCTCCAACGCTCGATTTATGGGCTGGTGCAAGCATCTCGGAGTTGGAACATTCGCTTTGATGAGAAGATCAAAGCGTTTGGGTTTACACAGACTTATGGAGAAGCCTGCGTTTACAAGAAAGTGAGTGGGAGCTCTGTAGCATTTCTCATATTGTATGTAGATGACATACTTTTGATGGGAAATGATATAGAACTCTTGGACAGCATCAAGGCCTACTTGAATAAAAGTTTTTCAATGAAGGACCTTGGAGAAGCTGCTTATATATTAGGCATCAAAGTCTATAGAGATAGATCGAGACGCCTCATAGGTCTTTCACAAAGCACATACCTTGATAAGATATTGAAGAAGTTCAATATGGATCAATCCAAGAAGGGGTTCTTGCCTGTGTTACAAGGTATGAAATTGAGCTCAGCTCAATGTCCGACCACGGCAGAAGATATAGAAGAGATGAGCGTCATCCCCTATGCCTCAGCCATAGGTTCTATTATGTATGCCATGCTATGTACCAGACCTGATGTTAACCTTGCCGTCAGTTTGGTAGGAAGGTACCAAAGTAATCCCGGCAAGGAACACTGGACAGCGGTCAAGAATATCCTGAAGTACCTGAAAAGTACTAAGGAAATGTTTCTCATTTATGGAGGTGACGAAGAGCTCGTCGTAAAGGGTTACGTCGACGCTAGCTTTGACACAGATCTGGATGACTCTAAGTCACAAACCGGATACGTGTATATTTTGAATGGTGGGGCAGTAAGCTGGTGCAGTTGCAAGCAAAGCGTCGTGGCGGGATCTACATGTGAAGCGGAGTACATGGCAGCCTCGGAGGCAGCACATGAAGCAATATGGGTGAAGGAGTTCATCACCGACCTAGGAGTCATACCCAATGCGTCGGGGCCGATCAAGCTCTTCTGTGACAACACTGGAGCTATTGCACTTGCCAAAGAGTCCAGGTTTCACAAGAAGACAAGGCACATCAAGCGTCGCTTCAACTCCATTCGTGAAAATGTTCAAGATGGAGACATAGAGATTTGTAAAGTACATACGGACCTGAATGTAGCAGATCCGTTGACTAAACCTCTCCCTAGAGCAAAACATGATCAACACCAGAATTCCATGGGTGTTTGATTCATTACAATGTAACTAGATTATTGACTCTAGTGCAAGTGGGAGACTGTTGGAAATATGCCCTAGAGGCAATAATAAAAGCATTATTATTATATTTCCTTGTTCATGATAATTGTCTTTATTCATACTATAATTGTGTTATCCGGAAATCGTAATACATGTGTGAATAACAGACACCAACATGTCCCTAGTGAGCCTCTAGTTGACTAGCTCGTTGATCAACAGATAGTCATGGTTTCCTGACTATGGACACTGGATGTCATTGATAACGAGATCACATCATTGGGAGAATGATGTGATGGACAAGACCCAATCCTAAACATAGCACAAGATCGTATAGTTCGTTTGCTAGAGTTTTCCAATGTCAAAGTATCTTTTCATTAGACCATGAGATCGTGTAACTCCCGGATACTGTAGGAGTGCTTTGGGTATGCCAAACGTAACAACGTAACTGGGTGACTATAAAGGTAGACTACGGGTATCTCCGAAAGTGTCTGTTGGGTGACATGGATCAAGACTGGGATTTGTCACTCCGTATGACGGAGAGGTATCACTGGGCCCACTCGGTAATGCATCATCATAATGAGCTCAGAGTGACCAAGTGTCTGGTCACGGGATCATGCATTACGGTACGAGTAAAGTGACTTGTCGGTAACGAGATTGAACGAGGTATTGGGATACCGATGGTCGAATCTCGGGCAAGTAACATATTGATAGACAAAGGGAATAGCGTACGGGATTGATTAAATCCTCGACATCGTGGTTCATCCGATGAGATCATCGTGGAGCATGTGGGAGCCAACATGGGTATCCAGATCCCGCTGTTGGTTATTGACCGGAGAGTCGTCTCGGTCATGTCTGCTTGTCTCCCGAACCCGTAGGGTCTGCACACTTAAGGTTCGGTGACGCTAGGGTTATGAAGATATGTATATGCAGAAACCCGAATGTTGTTCGGAGTCCCGGATGAGATCCCGGACGTCACGAGGAGTTCCGTAATGGTCCGGAGGTAAAGAATTATATATAGGAAGTGCTATTTCGGGCATCGGGACAAGTTTCGGGGTTATCGGTATTGTACCAGGACCACCGGAAGGGTCCCGGGGGTCCATCGGGTGGGGCCACCTGTCCCGGGGGGGCACATGGGCTGTAGGGGGTGCGCCTTGGCCTAGATGGGCCAAGGGCACCAGCCCCTATAGGCCCATGCGCCTAGGGTTTCCACCATGGAAGAGTCCATGTGGTGGAAGGCACCCCTAGGTGCCTTGGGGGGGAGGGAAACCTCCCCTTGGCTGCCGCCCCCCCTAGTAGATGCCATCTACTAGGGCCGGCTCCCCCCCTTGGCACCCCTATATATAGTGGGGGGAGAGGAGGGATTTCACACCAGCCCCTGGCGCCTCCATCTCCCCCCGTTACGTCTCTCCCTCGTAGTCTCGGCGAAGCCCTGCTGCTGTGACGCCCTGCATCCACCACCACGCCGTCGTGCTGCTGGATCTTCATCAACCTCTCCTTCCCCCCTTGCTGGATCAAGAAGGAGGAGACGTTCCCCGTCCCGTACGTGTGTTGAACGCGGAGGTGCCGTCCGTTCGGCGCTGGTCATCGGTGATTTGGATCACGTCGAGTACGACTACATCATCACCGTTCTTTTGAACGCTTCCGTGCGCGATCTACAAAGGTATGTAGATGCATCTAATCACTCGTTGCTAGATGAACTCCTAGATGATCTTGGTGAAACGAGTAGGAAAATTTTTGTTTTCTGCAACGTTCCCCAACACGTGGCTCGCAAGGCTTCTGCTGATTGTTTTTCTCTCTATAAATCAATCCTGATTCTCTCATATTGCCTTGTGCATGTGCACGTCCAAGACTCGTAACACATCCATGCATCAATTTATATTCCAAATAACCAGCTTGATGTGTGCCCATCTTCACAGCACCAATACCTGGTCCGCATATCATACGTTTCTTGCCATCTTTGCCAGTGTGCAATATATTTGGACAATTCATAATTTTACCAGCATCCTTGATTAGACTCTCCTTGCTCAACTCAGTTGGTTCGAGTTTAGTAGCATCCGCGCTGGGTAATATTCTAGACGTTGTAGTGTTCATATCATCATCCCTCCCTTGAAACAAAACCATCCTCGGTTTTGAGCCAGCTTTCAAAACTTCCTTTTTTGGAACTTTCATGCTTATAGCGATCACATTGTCCGACATTGGTTTTAGCACGTGTCGTCTACCATCATGCTTGAATGTATATGTGTTTGATTTACCCGCATGCACTGCATCACGATCAAACTGCCATGATCTTCCCAATAACAACTGACACACGTCCATCGACACGACATCACAATCCACCTTATCAATATAATCTCCAACCGCAAATGTCACACGTACCTTATGTGTAATCTTTAATTTCCCAAAATTATATAGCCACCCCACGTGGTGCGGTTGTGGGTGCCGCCACATGGATAAACCCAATTCTTGCACAAGATCTTTGCTAATGGCATTAGTAAAACTGCCACCATCAATTATCATCTTACATGCACGGTCCTTAATCATGCACTTTGTTTTAAAAACACTCCATTGCTGCCCCTTTGCACCACTATCATCTTGTACCTTCTCCACCAAAAGATTCAACCCCTCTGTTGGTGCATCGACTTCTTCCTTTCTTTCTTCCTGATGTTCATCTCTTTTTAGCAAACGATTTTTCCAATCTGCCCTGAACATATCCGTTGGCATGGGAACAAAACAAATTTGTTGGCCCTTCCATGATAGAGAGTAACTATTTTTCTTGCAATTCCGAACAGCTCCAACACGTTTGCACCATGAATTACCAAGTAGCAGATGGCACGACACCATGGACACAGGACAAACATGAAAGAATTCCGCACAACAATATTTTCCCAGATCAAAAAATAGCAAAATCCGATGCGTAATTTTGATTTCACCTTTGAACCACTCCAGCGTGTACGGTCTTTCAAGAGGTGCCATCTTCAGCCCCAATTTTTCCACCACCTTGATGCTCACCATATTGACCGCAAAACCTTCATCGATCGTCAAATTAACACGTCGTTCCTTCACGATGCAACGAGTGTGAAAAAGAACGACCTTGCCGATGCCTTCCTCCTCCATCAATATGTTCTTGCTCAACGCCTTGATGGTCGGCTCCCCAGACGACATTGACAATTGATCGTCGTGACCAACTTTAGCTCTGAATACCACTTCATGAGGCATGGACTACCAAGATGCTAATTCGTGCGTGTAGATGGCCCGATCTTTCACGGCGATACTCGATCAACACCTCGTCTCCCTGTTCCTCCTTGTAACCTCCAAGAACAATTTTCACATGTGTACAAAAATACACAAACGAAAATAATGACCCCATCGGATCAGCACGTAGGCGTCGATGTGATGATCAACCCTCCGTTGCTAGTAAATTTTCATGATGGAAAAATCATAGATAATACACAAGATATGGTTGCCCGTAACTCAGACGTTTTTCTGTATATCTCATACCCGGAATAAAACTCAAAACTCCTCTCTTTCACATCGGCCGAAGCCAGCCTTTATATGGCTCACGCTGCAACCAGCTCGGCCTATCTCTAAGGAAGAAAAAATACAAACATGATCTGGTATATAACTAACCTCAAGTGCACTACCTAAAAAAATATATCTACTCCTACCTGCTAGCTTAAAAAGGTAACAACCACGTGAAGGAAGGAAATGGCGTGATTAAATCCATGCAAACCAAAACGTGTAGCACTATGGTGCCAATCCTAATCCATCCAGGAGGTGTACGAAAATTAGGATGCACCTTGGCACGTACGGGTTCATCCATAACCTCAGGTTTCTTGCCGTGATGAGCATATACTTCTTGGAAAGGATCTAACTTCCTTTTATTTATCAAACCAAATTGACATATTGGCTTTATGTATGGGCGTGGCTCGCAAGGCTTCTGGTGATTGTTTTTCTCTCTATAAATCAATCCTGATTCTCTCATATTGCCTTGTGCATGTGCACGTACAAGACTCGTAACACATCCATGCATCAATTTATAGTCCAAATAACCAGCTTGATGTGTGCCCATCTTCGCAGCACCAATACCTGGTCCGCATATCATACGTTTCTTGCCATCTTTGCCAGTGTGCAATATATTTGGACAATTCATAATTTTACCAGCATCCTTGATTAGACTCTCCTCGCTCAACTCAGTTGGTTCGAGTTTAGTAGCATCCGCGCTGGATAATATTCTAGATGTTGTAGTGTTCATATCAGCCAAACTATATGATTTCGTAGGGATAACTTTCTTTGGCCATGTTATTTTGAGAAGACATGATTACTTTGTTAGTATCCTTGAAGTATTATTACCCTTAAGTCAATATGAACTTCTATCTTGAATCATTTGGATCTGAACATTCATGCAATAAAGAAAATTACATTGAGAAATATGCTAGGTAGCATTCCACATCAAAAATTCTGTTTTTATCATTTACCTACTCGAGGACGAGCAGGAATTAAGCTTGGGGATGCTTGATACGTCTCCAACTTATCTATAATTTTTTATTATTCCATGCTATTATATTACCCATTTTGGATGTTTATGGGCTTTACTATACACTTTTATATCATTTTTTGGGACTAACCTACTAATCGGAGGCCCAGCCCGAATTGCTGTTTTTTTGCCTATTTCAGTGTTTCGAAGAAACGGAATATCAAACGGAGTCCAAATGGAATGAAACCTTCGGGAGAGATCTTTTTTGAACAAACGCAATCCAGGAGACTTGGGGTGGACGTCAAGAAGCAGTCGAGGCGGCCACGAGGGTGCAGGGTGCGCCCCCCGCCCTTGTGGGCCCCTCGTGGCTCCCCTGACCGACTTCCTTCACCTATATATATTCATGTACCCCAAAAACATCCGAGAGCACCACGAAACCCTATTTCCACCGCCGCAACCTTCTGTACCCGTGAGATCCCATCTTGGAGCCTTTTCCGGCGCTCCGTCGGAGGGGGAATCGATCATGGAGGGCTTCTACATCAACACCATAGCCTCTTCGATGAGTTGTGAGTAGTTTACCACATACCTTCGGGTCCATAGTTATTAGCTAGATGGCACCTTCTCTCTCTTTGAATCTCAATACAAAGTTCTCCTTGGTCTTCTTGGAGATCTATTCGATGTAACTCTTTTTGCGGTGTGTTTGTTGAGATCCGATGAATTGTGGGTTTATGATCAAGTTTATCTATGAGAAATATTTGAATCTCCTCTGAATTTTTTTATGTATGATTGGTTATCTTTGCAAGTATCTTCGAATTATCAGTTTGGTTTGGCCTACTAGATTGATCTTTCTTGCAATGGGAGAAGTGCTTAGCTTTGGGTTCAATCTTGCGGTGTCCTTTCCCAGTGACAGTAGGGGCAGCAAGGCACGTATTGTATTGTTGCCATCGAGGATAAAAAGATGGGGTTTATATCATATTGCTTGAGTTTATCCATCTACATCATGTCATCTTGCCTAATGCGTTACTCTGTTCTTATGAACTTAATACTCTAGATGCATGCTGGATAGCGGTCGATGTGTGGAGTAATAGTAGTAGATGCAGGTAGGAGTTGGTCTACTTGTCGCGGACGTGATGCCTATATAAATCATCATGCCTAGATATTCTCATAACTATGCACTTTTCTATCAATTGCTCGACAGTAATTTGTTCACCCACCGTAATACTTATGCTATCTTGAGAGAAGCCACTAGTGAAACCTATTGCCCCCGGGTCTATTATCCATCATATAAGTTTCCAATCTACTTTATTTTGCAATCTTTAATTTCCAATCTATATCATAAAAATCCCAAAATTATTTATCTTATCTTATTATCTCTATCAGATCTCACTTTCGCAAGTGACCGTGAAGGGATTGACAACCCCTTTATCACGTTGGTTGCGAGGTTCTTGTTTGTTTGTGTAGGTACGAGGGACTTCCGTGGAGCTTCCTACAGGATTGATACCTTGGTTCTCAAAACTGAGGGAAATACTTACGCTACTTTGTTGCATCACCCTTTCCTCTTCAAGGGAAAACCAACGCAGTGCTCAAGAGGTACCACTATTCCACCTCTTCAACAGCTCACGCAACTTACTCAAATATGCCAGAGCCCATAATGGCTTGTGGCTGCATGATACGTCTCCAACGTATCTATAATTTTTGATTGTTCCATGCTATTATATTACCCCTTTTGGATGTTTATGGGCTTTATTTTACACAATTATATCATTTTTTGGACTAACCTACTAACCGGAGGCCCAGCCCACATTGCTGTTTTTTTTCCTATTTCAGTATTTCGAAGAGAAGGAATATCAAACGGAGTCCAAACGGAATGAAACCTTCGGGAGCGTGATTTTTCGAACGAACGTGATCCGGAGAGCTTGGAGTGCAAGTCAAGAAGCTCCCGAGGACCCCACGAGATGGGGGGGCGCCCCCCCCCCCTATAGGGCGCGCCCCCTGTCTCGTGGGCCCCTCGGGCGGCCAGTGACGTACTTCTTCCTCCTATATATACCTACATACCCCGAAAACATCCAGGAGCACCACGAAACATAATTTCCACCGCCGTAACCTTCTGTATCCGCGAGATCCCATCTTGGAGCCTTCGTAGGCACTCTACCGGAGGGGGAATCGACCATGGAGGGCCTCTACATCAACATCCTTGCCCCTCCGATGAGTTGTGAGTAGTTTACCACAGACCTACGGGTCCATAGTTATTAGCTAGATGGCTTCTTCTCTCTTTTTGGATCTCAATACAATGTTCTCCCCCTCTCTTGTGGAGATCTATTCAATGTAAACTCTTTTTGCGGTGTGTTTGTCGAGATCCGATGAATTGTGCGTTTATGATCAAGTTTATCTATGAATAATATTTGAATCCTCTCTGAATTCTTTTATGTATGATTGAGTTATCTTTGCAAGTCTCTTCGAACTATCAGTTTGGTTTGGCCTACTAGATTGGTCTTTCTTGCCATGGGAGAAGTGCTTAGCTTTGGGTTCAATCTTGTGGTGTCCTTACCCAGTGACAAAAAGGGTTGCAAGGCACGTATTGTATTGTTGCCATCGAGGATAACAAGATGGGGTTTATATCATATTGCATGAGTTTATCCCTCTACATCATGTCATCTTGCTTAATGTGTTACTCTGTTCTTATGAACTTAATACTCTAGATGCAGGCAGGAGTCGGTTGATGTGTGGAGTAATAGTAGTATATGCAGGCAGGAGTCGGTCTACTTGTTATGGACGTGATGCCTATATACATGATCATGCCTAGATAATCTCATAACTATGCGCTCTTCTATCAATTGCTCGACAGTAATTTGTTCACCCATCGTAATACTTATGCTATCTTGAGAGAAGCCTCTAGTGAAACCTATGGCCCCCGGGTCTATCTCTTATCATATTTGCTTTCAATCTACCTTTATTTGCGTCTTTACTTTTTGCATCTATATTACAAAATATCAAAAATATATTTATCTTATCATACTATCTTTATTAGATCTTACTTTCGCAAGTGGACGTGAAGGGATTGACAACCCTTTTATTGCGTTGGTTGCGAGTTCTCAGTTTGTTTGTGTAGGTGCGTGGGACTTTTTAGGAGCCTCCTACTGGATTGATACCTTGGTTCTCAAAACTGAGGGAAATACTTATGCTACTATCGCTGCATCACCCTCTCCTCTTCGAGGAAAACCAACGCAAGCTCAAGACGTAGCAAGAAGGATTTCTGGCGCCGTTGCCGGGGAGGTCTTCGCTCAAGTCAAGACATACTAAGTACCCATCACAAACCCATCTCCCTCGCATTTACATTATTTGCCATTTGCCTCTCGTTTTCCTCTCCCCCACTTCACCCTTGCCGTTCTATTCGCCCTCTCTTTCCCAATCTCCTCCTCTCTTTTTTTGCTTGCCGTTTTTCTGTTTGCTTGTGTGTTGGATTACTTGTTGCCATGGCGCAAGATAATACCAAATTGTGTGATTTCTCGAATACCAATAATAATGATTTACTTAGTACTCCGATTGCTCCTCTTAATGATGTTGAGTCTTGTGAAATCAATACCGCTTTGCTGAATCTTGTTATGAAAGATCAATTCGCTGGCCTTCCTAGCGAAGATGTCGCTACTCATCTAAACAACTTTGTTGATTTGTGTGATATGCAAAATAAAAAAGATACGGATAACAATATTGTCAAATTGAAGTTATTTCCGTTTTCACTTAGAGATCGTGCTAAAGTTTGGTTTTCGTCTTTGCCTAAAAATAGTATTGATTCTTGGAACAAGTGCAAAGATGCTTTTATCTCTAAGTATTTTCCTCCCACTAAGATCATCACTCTTAGGAACGATATTATGAATTTTAAACAACTTGATCATGAGCATGTTGCCCAATCTTGGGAAAGAATGAAATTGATGCTTTGCAATTGCCCTACTCATGGTTTGAATTTATGGATGATCATACAAAATTTTTATGCCGGTTTGAACTTTGCTTCTAGAAATCTCTTAGATTTGGCCGCGAGAGGCACGTTTATGGAAATTGCGTTAGGAGATACTACAAAATTACTTGATAATATTATGGCTAATTATTCTCAATGGCACACCAAAAGATCTTCTAGTAAAAAGGTGCATGCTATAGAAGAAATCAATGTTTTGAGTGGAAAGATGGATGAACTTATGAAGATGTTTGCTACTAAAAATACTCCTCTTGATCCCAATGATATGCCTTTGTCTTCCTTGATTGAGAATAATAATGAATCTATGGATGTGAATTTTGTTGGTAGGAATAGTTTTGGAAACAATGCTTATAGAGGAAATTTTAATGCTAGACCGTTCCCTAGTAATTCCTCTAATAATTATGGAAATTCCTACAATAATTCTTATGGTAATTTTAATAAGATGCCCTCTGATTTTGAGAATAGTGTGAAAGAATTTATGATTTCTCAAAAGAATTTTAATGCTTTGCTTGAAGAAAAATTGCTCAAAGTTGATGATTTGGCTAGGAACGTTGATAGACTTTCGCTTGATGTTGATTCTCTTAAAATTAGATCTTCTCCTCCTAAGCATGATATCAATGAGTCTCTCAAAGTAATGAGAATTTCCATTGACGAGTGCAAGGAAAGAACCGCTAGATTGCATGCTAAAAAAGAAAGCTTTATAAAAGTGTGTTCTTCTAGTTTTCGTGAAAATAATGATGAGGATCTTAAAGTTATTGATGCGTCTCCGATTAGATCTATGTTTTGCAATATGAATTTTGATGATTATGTGACTGATGATGAATCAACTTTGCCTAGAAGGCGTCCCAAAAATTCAGAGTCTTTAGATCTTGATGCTAAATTTGGTAAAAGAGAGATTGGAGAATCCTCAACTTCTAATAATATTGAACCTACTATCTCGGATTTCAAGGAATTTGATTATGATAATTGCTCTTTAAAAGGTTGTATTTCCTTGTTGCAATCCGTTGTTAATTCTCCTCATGCTTATAGTCAAAACAAAGCTTTTACCAAACATATTGTTGATGCCTTGATGCAATCTTATGATGAAAAACTTAATTTGGAAGTTTCTATACCTAGAAAACTTAATGATGAGTGGAAACCTACTATAAATATTATAATTAAAGATTATGAGTGTTTTTCTTTGTGTGATTTGGGTGCTAGTGTTTCCATGATTCCGAAAACTTTATGTGATATTCTAGGTTTCCATGATCTTGATGATTGCTCTTTAAATTTGCACCTTGCGGATTCCACCATTAAAAATCCTATGGGAAGGATCAATCATGTTCTTATTGTTGCAAACAGAAATTTAGTGCCCGTAGATTTTATCGTTCTTGATATAGATTGCAATCTTTCTTGCCCTATTATTCTTGGTAGACCTTTCCTTAGAACGATTGGTGCAATTATTGATATGAAGGAAGGGAACATTAGATTCCAATTTCCCTTAAAGAAAGGCATGGAGCACTTTCCAAGAAAGAAAGTTAAATTACCTTATGAATCTATCATGCGTGCTACTTATGAATTTAGTGCCAAAGATGGCACTCGTTAGATCTATCTTTGTTTTTATGCCTAACTAGGGGCGTTAAACGATAGCGCTAGTTGGGAGGCAACCCAATTTTCTTTATGTTTTTTGTTTTTGCTCATGTTTAGTAATAAATCTTGCATCTAACTTCTGTTTAGATGTGTTTTTATTTTTTAATTAGTGTTTGTGCCAAGTAGAACCTATAGGATAACCTACGATGATAGTTGATTTGATTCTGCTGAAAAACAGAAACTTTGCGCGCACGAATATAATCTATTATATAATTAAAACATAAGTAAAAGAAGCCATCACGTTCGTCCACACAGATCAAATTATCCTAGCCATTATTTTCTTACACTACAAGAAATATGTCAACTTATGACCACCACTATTGGTCACTGAAAGGTCACAAATTTCCATTTATGACCTTTTTGTGACCCAAAACAGAAGGTCAAAAGCTGGGCGTCATAAACTGACTATAGCGACCTTTCTTCTAGAATGGTCAAAGACGTTTACGACCAAAATATTCCTACTGTGGCGTTTTGGTCACTAGCAACCTCCCCAGGCCACATAGGCATCCAGCGTGGCTAGCTGATGTGGCACAAGATTCAGCCCGGTCCGATTCGGTTTTCTACATGGGCCTAGCCCATTAATTCAGCCTTTTAATATATATTTTTTCTGTAAGTTACACGGGCCAAGCCCATTTCAGCCTTTTATTTATTTCTGGGCCGGGTCTTTTAACATTGTTTGGGCCATTATATTTTGGAGGTGGTCCCACTTGTCATCTTCTCACACACTGGGCCCACTTGACAGAAAATTCAAAACTGCTTAGATTATTTTCATAAGTGAATCCCACAAGTTAGGTTTCCATTCCACACGTTTTCAAATCACGTACATAATCAATATTTCAAACAGAACAATATAAATGTAGTTCATCAAATAAAACTAACTAAGTCTACTACAATCTGTACATAGTTATTACAACCCAGATATGCCTACTATTACAATATTACAATATTTACATTCTATTACAATCAAATAGAAGAGACGACTCTTTGCTGAGTAGAGCTATATGGTTTCGAACTTCATTTTGTAGACCTGGAGCTCCTGAACACAAAGACAAACATCATTAGAGATTAGAGTGTACACATGCTAGGTCTAGCATTGGATAAAAATAACTAATAATCACATGACGAATCCATGCTATGCAGCATATAAAAAGAACCTACCAGGGAGGCCTTGGTATAAATAGTGGTACGTGTAAATATATGTGTTCACAGGCTTGAATACATCGCCAGGAACTGTAAGTACAGAACATGTAACATGGTGGCTACATAAACAGAATGAGATGTGGCATGCGTAAAAGTCCGAGCCCATGCTATGCCTATATATAATCAGGTGCAACTTAAATATACGTGGGCACATACTGAAAGGAACAAGATAGCATGATGATATCCGATCAACTAGATTTGGGAGAAACCTGATCGAGCCAACACAAAAAAGAAATAGAGCAAGATTTGAGTTGTACCTACAGTGTGTTACTTATGGTGGAACTGGAAGGAGACTTGCTCGGATTTAGTCAACACGAATTGTAAGTGTAAAGAAGATCATCTTGGCTGTTACACACGAAAAGAAAAGACAGTGTGTTTTTTAGACAGCACAGTCAACAACAACAACAAATTTACAGAATGTTTAGGTACACAAGCATGTGTAGCAAGCATTAAAAGTTCAATCTGTTTGGTAGAAGGAAAACTAGAGTTGAACTACCCAGCCTCATACATACATACATACATACAGGAGCAAAATTTGATTACACAAGAAGGTAGCTGGAGTGGTGGTGGACGAAATGAAAATCAACGGCCACGGCTCAGCGAGGAGAGGAGCTCAACATTGAAGTTTCACAAAACAGGAATTTCATTAATTTGAGAGTGGGTTTTAGTAGCTCAAGCTTAGTTAAGTTAAGCACTTAGTACTAAACAGCAGCAACACTTGAACCATAACATGTCCAGAAAGGAAACAAAACATGAGACAAGTATTGATAGCAAGTCCACGAAGGACATCCGATGGTTTCAGCCACATCCTAATAAACCTGCAGCATTCTTTAGCACCTAATTATCAACAACAAATCAATGGCCAGATGAGCACCACCACAACAAATCGACACTAAAACTTCGCCCAAGCAAGGAATCAGCTCACACACGCAAGATGATGATTGCATACATACAAATCATGTGCTCGCAGAAAAAATCCAAGCAGGAGCTCATCTTCTCTCTCTGTTTGGTAACTAACAACCTAAATAAAATAAAATAAAAACATGACTTGTTCATACAGATCCCTCTAAAATTCCTTGGTACAAGTGCATCACATATTCATCAACTTAGCAGCAGAAGTAGTGAGCACATGAAGAGGGGGAGGGAGATGGAGGAGCTACCTGCCGCGGTCGCAATGGAAGCAGAGGAGCAGACCCCTCTTCCCCCCCCTCAAGCAGGACAGGGCTGTTGGCTGGGTGCGCCCCTACTCCTCGAGCAGGAGACCCCCTTCCCCTGATGCTGCTTGGCGTGCCGCATCACTAGTCACCCTGCACACAGCAAGTTTCAGATGTTCAGAACAGATCAACATGTTGAGCAGTTACGAAATCATGAGAAAGAAGTGGGAGGGTGGATCACGATGGTCTCACCTCGTTACCGTCGTCCTCATCCAACCCCGGCGACCAAGTACACATCCAAGCCAGTTCACGAATCCATGGGTGCTAGCTTGCCTACCAGCTCCAGCATTGTGCCCCTGGATGCCACAAAAACAACCTGACTTATAGGCATAGATAGAGAAGACCAAAAGCGAAACAACACACTAATGCTACAGTGCCTCGGGGTATAATTTTAATATAGCCAGCAACACTTAAAAGAAATAATATCTATAGATGATTCCATACAAAGTAGAATAGTTGTACTTGGCAATGCACACTAGCTAACAGAATGTCCACAATAAATATTTTGGCTAAACTACTTTCCTTGAGAGCTTTACAAATTACAACAATGATTCATCTCACTATTTCTAGAGGTTGCAAGGAATCTACCCAACCCCTGTTGCGTGGAACTAAACCCCGAGCTCCTTCCTTATTTAACAACCTGAAGTATGCATGCTGCAGATTTGTACAATTTCTAGATTAAAAAAACTCCTTGTGTACCTTAACGGATTAATTAACAGTCCATTCATGTGCTCAAATTCCAGGAAACTTAATCCATATTTCCATGCTAGTAATGCGTAGGTGTTCCACATCAGAAACCTACAGAAGTGCATGAGTTCTACAGATGTATCCACTACAGGAACAGTCACCATCGATCACTAGTCATGCACAGAGCACAGTTCTACAGATGTGGACATGCTTTCACATCAGAATTCAGAAACATCAAAGGAGCAGAGCACAGATCACGTTGCATCAGAATTCAGCCACCTTGCCTTCCACCTTTGTTGTCTAATTCAAAAAAAATCACAGAGTAATCAAGAAGCACAAGATTCAGGCTATACCTTGTCCTTGCCGGAGCTGATTATCTTTCTCAAGATCGTCTTCTTGGCCTTCGGCAATCCAGCCTACTCGACAGAAACCAAGAAACGCTTAGTCGAACTCGAATAACTCGAAAGGGAACACATCAGGTCATGACATCTCAAGCGCAAGAGACACGCCATTACCTGCTCCCCGGCGCGCGTAGCAGCGGAGCTCGATCCCCCGGCTTCGAAGATTTGGCTCCCGGTCTACACATCGACGGGCGGAGCAGAGGGAGGCGGTGGCGAGGAGATCGATTCGCCGGCTTTGCGGCTTTCGCCCCGGGCCTGGTCATCGACGGGCGGAAGAGAGTGAGGTGGTGACGACGAGACACCGGAGCCCGCCTGTGCTGCCCCAAAGCTGGGCGCCCCAGTGGGGGAGGCGGCGCTGGCGTCGTCGCGTTGCTCGTGCACACCGCGACGTTGGGGACGCTGTTGGGGACGGCGACGCCGAGGGCTGAGAGGTCGAGGGTGTCCTTGCCGTCGCTCATGGCCACTGAAGCCTCGGGCTCCTTCCTCCTGCGCGGGCGACGGGGTAGGGGTTAGGCCTGAGTAGGGGCGGCGAGGTTGGTCGAGGACGAGGGAGACGAGGGGAGAGTGAGGGCGGTGGCGGAGGTGGGTGGCGGCGAGGTTCTGAGGGGGAGGAGGGGTGGGTGGCAGCGACGAGGGGGACGAGGGGGATCTGCATCGGGGGAGAGGGGAGAGGATGTGAGGGGGGAGGGAGAGAAAGAAAGAAAGAATGGAGGCGGGGGGGTGGGTGGAAAATGTCCATGAGGACAGACCTAGGGTTTTGGCTCGGGTGGGTTTGGGCCGTTGGATCCGGAAGCATCCGACGGTGGTTGATGCGTGATCCGCGTGATATGCTCATGGTCCAATCAGAACGCAGCAAACCATTTGATGACCTTATGACCATATAAATTGGTCGTGATCGATTCAAGATAAAAACATTATTCCATTTTTCAGTGCTCAAAATGAGTGTTTTTGTGAAAGTCCTATCAAATATTTGTTCAAATGATATCATATTTTGCACAAGTTTACATCATGGATTTGCAAACAATATGACAAAGGGAGTTTTTATTTCCTTTGCATGAAAAATCAAATTTCCATTTTTTGAGTGCCCAAAATAAGTTTTTTTATGAAGGTCCTATAATATATTTGTTGCAAAAATGTACCAAATCAATTTTATAAAATACTAGGCCATATATAATGCACAATTGACAAAATGGTTTGGTGAAAAAAGTTTTGATCCACCTCTAGTGAAAAAGACAAATTACCGTCGATTCAGTTGGAAACGGGTCAAATTTGAACTGCAGCTGCCTCATATTTTGCTCTTTATTTTTTCCAAAAATCATTTCTAGGTAAATAAGTATCTATTTAATCAGAGAAACACCAAAAAAATTCTAAGATTCAACCACTAGATAGGAACGGTCAAGCCCGCCGTTTTGACCTCATTTTGAAACGGGCATAAAAAATTCAAAAAAAATCAAAAAATTGGAAAACCTTCGCATTGTGTCATTATATGTGACCAAGTTTCCAGGAAAAATAATAAACTTGTAATACGGTGTCACATCCCTAGCTTCTGGCATTGCTCTAGGTTAGCTTCATGTGTGCATCATGTCTATATTTTTGAAACTTGAATTGAGGAATATTGGAAGCCTCAAAACCCTAAATAAAAGAGGGGCAAAAACCCTAGAAATCTCATTCATTGCTCCAAAAGGCTCTTCTTAAATGTTGGATAAATTTTGGTAAGGGTTCTGGTCCCAACCAAAATATTGAACATTTTTAAGGATTTATTTTTGGGACTTTGAATTTAAATCACTAGCTATTTGAATTTGAATTATATTCATATAATTAGAATATAATTTAAATACCCCTGAAATATTTTATAAGCTTTTGGAAAAGTCCATCTAGCAATATAAAATATTCAGAGGAGTTTTTGGCATTGTTTGAATTATTTTAAAATTCAAAACAGTGGCAAAATAAATTAATAAAACAAAACAGAACAGAAAAATATAAAACAGAACTTACCTGGACTTACCTGGCCTCACCCGTGCAGCCCACCAGAGCCGGCCCAGCTCCTGTGCTGGTCCAGCACTGTGCGGCCCAGCCCACCATGGTCGCCACCGTCTTCAACCTCCTGCCAGTAGGCAGGAGGGCGTGTGCCCGACGCGCGCGCGCACGCTCCGGCCACCTCCTGCTTACCTGCTCGCCGCTGGAGGCACCCGAGGGAGCCACGCACTCCCCCTCGCCCCCTGCACCTCCCCTCTCTTCCCCTGGACCCCGTTCCCTCCTCTGCTTCCCTCCCGCGCACACCACCGAGCGGAGCTCGCCGTCATCGTCGCCGTACCCATGGCCACCGGCCACCCCTAGCCTCGCCGATGCACCCAGGAGCTCCGCCTCGACCCCCTCTTCCTTCCCACCGATCCACAGCCCTCCGGAAGCCCTGCATCGCCGCCATCGCCGTCGTCTTCTACCTCGGACCCGCCGGCCATCTTCGTCAAATTCGCCGGCTCCGGACCGTCCCCGACCTCGCCGAGCGTCCCCTGGTCATCGCCGTGAGTCACTGACCCTCTCCCCTAACTCAGCATGCTCCCCTCCGTGCCGTAGCGCCGTTCCCCACGAGCACCGAAGCCACCGTCCGCCATTGCTGCTGCACGCATAGCCTCCGTGCTCCCCTGGCCCCACTGAGCTGCTCTTAGTGCTCCCCATGACTAGCAGGTGCTGCCCAGCCTCTCAGCTCGCTCGCTCGCCAAGCGTAGCCCCGTGCCCGTGCTGGCCCGAACTCCGGTCGCCGCCGCGGGCCCCGTTCCGGTGAGCTCGGGCCACCTCAGCCCCTGCCGTTTGCACAGATGGATGCGGGCGACTCCCAGCTACGCGTAGAGCCCCTCCTCCGTCCGTTTGGTCGCCGGAGCACGAAACCCGAAGGCCTCCGCCGCCTCGGCCTCGCCGGCGACTCACCGCCGGCGGGTTAGGCCCTGTTGACCAGGGGTTTGACCCCCCCCCTGGGTCGATGACAGGTGGGGCCAGCCCCCCCTGTTAATTAGTTTAGTTTATTTTAACTAATTACCCCCCCTGCTGACACTGACATGCGGGCCCAGGCTCTAATTAAAATTAGGTTAGTTAGTTAGTCACTGACGTGTGGACCCCACACGTCAGGTTTGACCCTGACCGACCCCTGTTGACTTGCTGACGTCACGGTGACGCACTGCTGACGCAGTAAATGTTTTCTGGAATTTAAATAATTCTTAAATGATTTATTATTTCCAGAAAATAGCTAAAACTTCAATAAATCATAGAAAATTAACCGTAACTCCAAATTAAATAAATTATATATGAAAAATTATCAGAAAAATTCAAGGAATCCATCTGTACCATTTTCATGCATGTTAGAACAACTTATAGCTGCTGTTTAGCACAAATCAATTAAATGGCATTTGAATAATCACATATGGAGTTTGAATTTGAATCTTGTATTCAAACCAACTTCATTTAATCTGTTGCTAGTTGCATTAGCTCAAAACACATTCATCTTGCCATGTCATGATCATGCATCATATTGTGCATTGCATTGATGGTGTTCCCTTTTGTGTTGCCGGTATTTGTCCCCTCTCGATAGACGTGATACCGATGATGTGATCGTTGACACTGATGAAGACTCAATGCTATCTTCAGAAGTGCCAGGCAAGCAAAACCCCCTTGTTCATTCCGATAAAATCCCACTCTCTCGCTCCTGCTCTCCTTTACTGCATTAGGACAACAACGATATACTTGTTACTTGCTGCGGTAGCTGAACCCCTTTATCCTCTGCATGACCTGTCATTGCCATAGTAAATAGATGAAACCCACTAGCATGAGTAGGAGTTGTTTGAGCCCTGTTGTGCCTACTCATTCATGCTTGTTTGTCATGCCTGCTACTGCTTAGAGTTGAGTCAGGTCTGATTCATCGGGGATGAATCAGAGGCGTGTGAACATGTCCTACTATGGGTGAACTAAGTGTGTGAACACGATTTGGTAAAGGTAGCGGTGAGAGGCCATGTAGGAGTACATGGTGGGTTGTCTCATTGCAGCCGTCCTCAGGAACTGAGTTCTGTGTTTGTGATCCATGACCAGCTACTACCACACATTGGAATGCTTAAGTGCCCCTCTCGACTTATTAATCAACATGATCTCTGTCCAGGAGTTGCAACTAGTTTCTGGTGTTTGTAGGTAGTGTTAGTAGTCTACCAAGTGGCACCCGGTACAGGTGGGCTTGGGACAGACTAGGCACAGTGGCCCGGTGTACCAAGTGGCACCCGGTTGGTGGGCTTGGGAACCCTGCACACATCGTTTGGGGCCGTGAGCGACACCCCGGCCGGATCTCCTTGCGGATGGAACCCGAATAGGCGATAAACCTGGACTAGAGACTTGTTCGGTTAGTCAGGTCATGGCCGACTCCCTCGCCCGGCTTCCGCTTGAAGGTTGTCGAGGTACATGACGTGTACAGGGCGGTAAGTGGCGAGAGCGTGTGTGAAGAAGTACACCCCTGCAGGGTTAACATCATCTATTCGAATAGCCGGATTCCTCGGATATGGAAACTTGGACCCCTTGCATAGTTCATAGACAAGTGAAAGTGGATACTCTAAAATACGCAAGATAAGCTGAGTGCTATGGATGGCGTTCTCGTAGGGAGACGGGAGCGGATCCATAGTGGTGTATTGATATGGTGAATATGTGGACTCGTGTGCGCCACCTCAAAAGAGTCGCTTGCAGTCGTAGTTAGGATAGCCACCGAGTCAAAGCTGGCTTGCTGCAGTTAAACCCCACCACCCCTTTGTTGATAATGATGCATATGTAGTTAGTTCTGATGTAAGTCTTGCTGGGTACATTTGTACTCACGTTTGCCTATTTTATGTTTTTTGCAGAGAGACTTCAGTCTCACTAGTAGTTCCGCTTGGACTTCGACGTTTAGCTTGATACCTCAGCTACGATCTTGTGCCCTCGGCAGGATCTGATATATAGTCAGGCTTCTCAGCCTTTTTCATTTATAGATGTATGTACTCAGACATGATAGCTTCCGTTTGTGCTTTGACTTGTATGCTCTGATTGTTGGCTCATGAGACCCATGTTTGTAATGTCTCGCTCCTCGGAGCCTATTGAATAAACTACTTGAGTCGTAGAGTCATTATGTGATGCCATGTTGTATTGCACATATCGAGCATATTGTGTGTATGTTATTGAAATGCTTGGTATGTGTGGGATCTGACTATCTAGTTGTTTATCTTTAGTAGCCTCTCTTACCGGGAAATGTCTCCTAGTGTTACCGCTGAGCCATGGTAGCTTGCTACTGCTCTGGAACACTTAGGCTGGCCGGCATGTGTCCTTCTTCGTTCATGTGTCTGTCCCTTCGGGGAAATGTCACGCTTTGAGTACCGGAGTCCTGTTAGCCCGCTACAGCCCGGTTTACCGGAGTCCTGCTAGCCCAGTGCTACAGCCCGGACCCACTTGCGGATGACCGACACGTTCGAAGCTGGGTCATGAATGCCTGTCCCTGTAAGTCTGTGCCACTTTGGGTTTACGACTAGTCATGTCAGCCCGGGCTCCTTATCATATGGATGCTAGCGACACTATCATATACGTGAGCCAAAAGGCGCAAACGGTCCCGGGCAAGGGTAAGGCGACACCCGTGGGGATACCGTGCGTGAGGCCGCAAAGTGATATGAGGTGTTACCGGCTAGATCTATGTGACATCGAGTCGGGGTCCTGACAGCGTTGGTATCAGAGCTTGACTGCCTGTAGGATTACCAAGCCAAACTGGTCGAAGTTGAGTCTAGAAATGCTTTAGTTATATAAGGGAATTGATTGTGGGATGGAACGTAAGGCTCTTTTTACTCCTTATACCTTATGCCTTCTGATCCGAGTCATCTTATCTTTCCTGCGGGGATTAAGATCTAGGCTATCTTTTCTTCTATCAGGATCACGTGTTACTAATCAGTGGACTTATAAGATTGTTGGATTTAAATCTCAGTTCAGTTCCTACTACTTCCGTATGTTAATTGTTGATCTCGAAACCTTGATATTGTGCTTCTGAGTGGTTATGCCACCATTTTTGTGAATGTCTCAAATCTTTTCTGAGCATTTACAGCCGTTATGCTGTCCGAGTCATTCCAGGTTTCTAAATAGTCTGATGCATTTGCAAAATCCTTTCCCTCTGGTTTCGATGTTCCTTTATGCCAGCTCAATCACACTAATTGTTGAGTTGAGGTATTCTATTGCCTTGACATTATGTTGGAGTTACTATTATGACCCTAGGTGTCTCAGGGGATCATCTAGTAGTCTAGCCATGATTTATGTTCCAGTGTGATGACTCTGGCCGTCATTATCGAAAGCATCCCGTGATGCCATTTAGTAGTAGGTATTCTATCCCTGGGTTTTGAACCCGAGATTCACCCTACTTGCTTCATGTTGATAGTTTTGCTCGTTCCTTTAGGTTATTAGTAACCTTGCATTAGTCCTCGATGTTCGTGGTATTCCTTTCTTCCAAATACTATGAATCGCTTATGGCAGATGTTCCTCGCTGATCGAAAGATCACAATCAGAGTGCTCTCGATGGGTTCTCGATGCTATATTGTGACTCTGCCAGCTCTACCTTTCTGCATGGGTTATCCGGAAGAAATATGTGGGATTCGTTCGACATGCTAAACCATGCATCCACAACTCAGAAAATCGTATGTCCTTTGAGTTGTCCCTCTTTAGTTGTCTTCTGACCCTCATCTATCAATTGATAGTCAAGAGTATTTGTGCATTCGTGTTATCAATGCTTATTACTCTTGTGGTCCGTCAAGCCATTCTGTCCTGACTGACTTGGAGAAACAAACTCCAGTACCTCATCCATATCTAGGATTGGGTCAAAGTAGTTGTGCTCCGCAGATCAAAATGCCAATCCAGCTTCTGGTCTGCTCTACCCTGAAGTATTACCTTCTTTATGACAGGAATTTCATGAGAATTGCACCACCTTTTGTGAATTCTTGACATAGTGATACTTCTCGCCATCCTTTTTCATTCCTCGGTTCCGTGTTGTTGCAGCCGGAGTGCCGACAAGTGAATCATGATGTGTGAACTCAATACTCCTAGCAACCCCATTGCTTGGTAGTTAATGGACAATAATCCTATTCTTAGTATGTTGGTTATTGAATCACCATTCTAAGATTGATCGTGCTACCTAGTTCTTATTTCCTGGTGCACTCTTTGATTGATGAGTTAGGATTTTGTCAAGTCCTCGCTCATTTGATCATATCATCTTGCCCTCAAAAGCAAGATTGTTCTCGAGCTTAGTAACATATCGGTGGTTCGTGATTTTCGAAGATCTTCTCGGAAGTATTACCAGGTTGTCACCTGACCGCTCTGTTGAGCTCGTGATCAAGTTGGTTTCTTGTGAACCACCCTTTCTCCAAGAATCTGTGTTGGATATCCCGGAGCTAGTTGGTTAAGCTAGACAACAACTTGGAGAGTTGGAAGATAAAAGCTTGCCTGACTTAGTTCGTTCCAAAGGGATATTCTTGTGTAGTGTGTGTTGAAGAAAGATGATATCTTCATCGATTGGTCCCTGTGATCAGTTGCTGGACCTATCGTCTTATCAATCCTTTGATTTGAGTGTGGGCTATCGTCAAATCAAGTCAGAACCAACGATGTTCGTAATGTTGTCTTCCTCGTGGTTGATCCCTCGAGCATACACCATTATATTTTTTGGGTCTGACCAATGCTATCACCGTGTTCACACGATGGTGGAAGTCCAGTGATATGGAAATTCCGATGAGTTGTTGTTGAGTCCATTGACAACATCCTTATCTCCTCCATGATGTTGTTGAACATTAAGTTAGTGTTGGAAACTTTTGAAAGCATTTTCTTCATGCTAGCTCATGAAGTACTTGTTTGATGAAAGGAGTGACTTCCTTTGATTCACGTGCATTTTGATGTAAGCTGCCGTCGTGAATTCGAGAAAGTTTGTTTTTGCTCCTTTGGAATCATCCCAAGTCGGTCATGCACGTGCGAAGAATTTTGTGGTCCGTTAGACTGATCATCTTCAATCTATATGTATCCCTAGCACACCAAGCCACTGATTGATTTGTTCAAGGAGAAGGAGTTCCTTCATAAGAGCTAATCCGGACTTATGTAGGGACTTCGATACCCTCGTTGATGGTTCCCCCTCCTGAACTCGGTAGTGTTTTATTATAAGACTACTTTGTGGTCATGCTTGTCTTGGACAACGTGTTCACATGTTTGTAGCAGAACCAGCTCATGTTTTGGAGCTTGCTACCGTAGTTCATCTCCCGAGAATCCCGCAACGTCATCTCGTCGATTTGTGTTGCAAACTTCCGTTTTTCTTCCTAGACTCGATGAGTCTGGAATATCCTGACACCAACCAGATCTGAATCTCAGGCAGATATGATGGTTGGAATATTTCCCAAGAATTATAATATTGGTCGCGCGATAATCGGTAAAGTGGATGTCGTGGCCAACACACCCAGCCGGAAGACCTGTTATTATAATATCTTGATTGATGAAGTTGGCCACCTCCCCATAAGGATTTCGTAGGGTTTACTCCCTAGTTGTTCCTTATGGATTTTTGTGTTCCTGAAGTCCGACCTTTACTTGATGTTCTAGTTAGCAAACCATATCTAAGAATGGGTTACACTAGCACGTCAAGGAGAACATTAGAAGCGGAGTGCTAAATGTCTCTCGGTCGATCATCTAGATTTTGTTTCCTTGGCCTCGCCAAGGTGAAATCTAAGAAGGTGTTATCTTCCTTTGCATCGGCATCTTCCACCGGTATTCATCATGGTAGTAAGTTGTGTTGCCAGAATCCTTGACACGGATATTGGTAGAATCTTGATGATTGTGGAAATGCTCAAGTTCTTGAGAGCACGCACAAGCGCTACGTGTTATCATCGGCTCTAACTGGGATTCCTCTCAGTTTCCTCGGCAATGCTATAACCCTTTCAAACAGTGAATCCACTCTCTATTGTTGGGTTCTTCCCCAGTTACCAGAATCATTCCCAGCATTTGCATTTTGTTCCCAGCTTGCACCGCCAATGTGCCATTCTACCATGGTTCTCTTCCATTTCCGGTGATAAGCAAATTCATCCATTACGTTGTCTTCAACAAGGTAATCCACATCATCCAAGTCCGAGTATGCCATTCTACCGACCCCCGCCAATCGATTGCCGTGATTTGCCTTAGGCTGATATAGAGAGTCTCAATGATCTCTATATCAAAGGTAATTCTTTTTGCCACTTAAGGGGATATATCTTCGAGTCACCTTCCCTAAGGTGCATCATTGTGGTATCATGGCAACTTAACTCCTCGCTACGTTGACGATCGTTTACCACCTTCTTAAGTGTGGAATTATTGTCCACCTAGTGAACCTTCGTCATCCGTTTCTTCCACCCCTCTTGATGTGTATCTCGTGTCTCAACCCGAGAGATGGTTCTATGTCTCATTCCGGAAGTTAATCCTGAGTTGTTCGATCTTCGAGAAGACCGATCCTTCCAGAGTTTTCCTTTCCTCTTCTTGTCATGATTAGCTGGAGTTCTCAGAGCAAGACGACAAGACAAAGATGGTGTTCAAATCAACGTTCATTTGAAGTGCAACTGGGATCGTGAAGATTATACTAGTTTGCTTTTCCCCTTCAGCCTACCCTACGCTTGAATCTCGAGACGAGATTCTTGTTTAGTGGGGGTGAGTTGTCACATCCCTAGCTTCTGGTAATGCACTAGGCTAGACCTCATGTGAGCATCATGTTTAAATTCAAATGAAATTGAATTGAGGAATTTTCAAAGCCTCAGAAGACCTCTAAAAATAACCAACATTTAAATTTCATCAAATGAGTCCAAGAAAATGTTCCTGTTATTCCATGGAAATATTGGTGAGAGGTAAAATTTAAACCAATATTTTTGGAGTCACAGAGATATTTATTTTGGCCATTTGAATTAATCCAATAACTATTTTCTTTGGATTTATATTTAATATATATTAAATATGACTCCAAATAATTCTGGAAGTTTGTGAGTGGCTTTGTATATATTTTAGTAAGCCACATAATAAACTACAGAATTTATTAAAATGGTTTAGTATTTTACTAAACTAAAACAAAACAGAACAAAATAGAAAACAATAAATATAAAACAGAACTTACCTGGACTTACCTGGCCTCACCCGTGCAGCCCACCAGAGCCGGCCCAGCTCCTGTGCTGGTCCAGCACTGTGCGGCCCAGCCCACCGTGGTCGCCACCGTCTTCAACCTCCTGCCAGTAGGCAGGAGGGCGTGTGCCCGACGCGCGCGCGCACGCTCCGGCCACCTCCTGCTTACCTGCTCGCCGCTGGAGGCACCCGAGGGAGCCACGCACTCCCCCTCGCCCCCTGCACCTCCCCTCTCTTCCCCTGGACCCCGTTCCCTCCTCTGCTTCCCTCCCGCGCACACCACCGAGCGGAGCTCGCCGTCATCGTCGCCGTACCCATGGCCACCGGCCACCCCTAGCCTCGCCGATGCACCCAGGAGCTCCGCCTCGACCCCCTCTTCCTTCCCACCGATCCACAGCCCTCCGGAAGCCCTGCATCGCCGCCATCACCGTCGTCTTCTACCTCGGACCCGCCGGCCATCTTCGTCAAATTCGCCGGCTCCGGACCGTCCCCGACCTCGCCGAGCGTCCCCTCGTCATCGCCGTGAGTCACTGACCCTCTCCCCTAACTCAGCATGCTCCCCTCCATGCCGTAGCGCCGTTCCCCACGAGCACCGAAGCCACCGTCCGCCATTGCTGCTGCACGCATAGCCTCCGTGCTCCCCTGGCCCCACTGAGCTGCTCTTAGTGCTCCCCATGACTAGCAGGTGCTGCCCAGCCTCTCAGCTCGCTCGCTCGCCAAGCGTAGCCCCGTGCCCGTGCTGGCCCGAACTCCGGTCGCCGCCGCGGGCCCCGTTCCGGTGAGCTCGGGCCACCTCAGCCCCTGCCGTTTGCACAGATGGATGCGGGCGACTCCCAGCTACGCGTAGAGCCCCTCCTCCGTCCGTTTGGTCGCCGGAGCACGAAACCCGAAGGCCTCCGCCGCCTCGGCCTCGCCGGCGACTCACCGCCGGCGGGTTAGGCCCTGTTGACCAGGGGTTTGACCCCCCCCCTGGGTCGATGACAGGTGGGGCCAGCCCCCCCTGTTAATTAGTTTAGTTTATTTTAACTAATTACCCCCCCTGCTGACACTGACATGCGGGCCCAGGCTCTAATTAAAATTAGGTTAGTTAGTTAGTCACTGACGTGTGGACCCCACACGTCAGGTTTGACCCTGACCGACCCCTGTTGACTTGCTGACGTCACGGTGACGCACTGCTGACGCAGTAAATGTTTTCTGGAATTTAAATAATTCTTAAATGATTTATTATTTCCAGAAAATAGCTAAAACTTCAATAAATCATAGAAAATTAACCGTAACTCCAAATTAAATAAATTATATATGAAAAATTATCAGAAAAATTCAAGGAATCCATCTGTACCATTTTCATGCATGTTAGAACAACTTATAGCTGCTGTTTAGCACAAATCAATTAAATGGCATTTGAATAATCACATATGGAGTTTGAATTTGAATCTTGTATTCAAACCAACTTCATTTAATCTGTTGCTAGTTGCATTAGCTCAAAACACATTCATCTTGCCATGTCATGATCATGCATCATATTGTGCATTGCATTGATGGTGTTCCCTTTTGTGTTGCCGGTATTTGTCCCCTCTCGATAGACGTGATACCGATGATGTGATCGTTGACACTGATGAAGACTCAATGCTATCTTCAGAAGTGCCAGGCAAGCAAAACCCCCTTGTTCATTCCGATAAAATCCCACTCTCTCGCTCCTGCTCTCCTTTACTGCATTAGGACAACAACGATATACTTGTTACTTGCTGCGGTAGCTGAACCCCTTTATCCTCTGCATGACCTGTCATTGCCATAGTAAATAGATGAAACCCACTAGCATGAGTAGGAGTTGTTTGAGCCCTGTTGTGCCTACTCATTCATGCTTGTTTGTCATGCCTGCTACTGCTTAGAGTTGAGTCAGGTCTGATTCATCGGGGATGAATCAGAGGCGTGTGAACATGTCCTACTATGGGTGAACTAAGTGTGTGAACACGATTTGGTAAAGGTAGCGGTGAGAGGCCATGTAGGAGTACATGGTGGGTTGTCTCATTGCAGCCGTCCTCAGGAACTGAGTTCTGTGTTTGTGATCCATGACCAGCTACTACCACACATTGGAATGCTTAAGTGCCCCTCTCGACTTATTAATCAACATGATCTCTGTCCAGGAGTTGCAACTAGTTTCTGGTGTTTGTAGGTAGTGTTAGTAGTCTACCAAGTGGCACCCGGTACAGGTGGGCTTGGGACAGACTAGGCACAGTGGCCCAGTGTACCAAGTGGCACCCGGTTGGTGGGCTTGGGAACCCTGCACACATCGTTTGGGGCCGTAAGCGACACCCCGGCCGGATCTCCTTGCGGATGGAACCCGAATAGGCGATAAACCTGGACTAGAGACTTGTTCGGTTAGTCAGGTCGTGGCCGACTCCCTCGCCCGGCTTCCGCTTGAAGGTTGCCGAGGTACATGACGTGTACAGGGCGGTAAGTGGCGGGAGCGTGTGTGAAGAAGTACACCCCTGCAGGGTTATCATTATCTATTCGAATAGCCGGATTCCTCGGATATGGAAACGTGGACCCCTTGCATAGTTCATAGACAAGTGAAAGTGGATACTCTAAAATACGCAAGATAAGCGTGAGTGCTATGGATGGCGTTCTCGTAGGGAGACGGGAGCGGATCCATAGTGGTGTATTGATATGGTGAATATGTGGACTCGTGTGCGCCACCTCAAAAGAGTCGCTTGCAGTCGTAGTTAGGATAGCCACCGAGTCAAAGCTGGCTTGCTGCAGTTAAACCCCACCACCCCTTTGTTGATAATGATGCATATGTAGTTAGTTCTGATGTAAGTCTTGCTGGGTACATTTGTACTCACGTTTGCCTATTTTATGTTTTTTGCAGAGAGACTTCAGTCTCACTAGTAGTTCCGCTTGGACTTCGACGTTTAGCTTGATACCTCAGCTACGATCTTGTGCCCTCGGCAGGATCTGATAGATAGTCAGGCTTCTCAGCCTTTTTCATTTATAGATGTCTGTACTCAGACATGATAGCTTCCGTTTGTGCTTTGACTTGTATGCTCTGATTGTTGGGTCATGAGACCCATGTTTGTAATGTCTCGCTCCTCGGAGCCTATTGAATAAACTACTTGAGTCGTAGAGTCATTTTGTGATGCCATGTTGTATTGCACATCTCGAGCATATTGTGTGTATGTTATTGAAATGCTTGGTATGTGTGGGATCTGACTATCTAGTTGTTTATCTTTAGTAGCCTCTCTTACCGGGAAATGTCTCCTAGTGTTACCGCTGAGCCATGGTAGCTTGCTACTGCTCTGGAACACTTAGGCTGGCCGGCATGTGTCCTTCTTCGTTCCTGTGTCTGTCCCTTCGGGGAAATGTCACGCTTTGAGTACCGGAGTCCTGTTAGCCCGCTACAGCCCGGTTTACCGGAGTCCTGCTAGCCCAGTGCTACAGCCCGGACCCACTTGCGGATGACCGACACGTTCGAAGCTGGGTCATGAATGCCTGTCCCTGTAAGTCTGTGCCACTTTGGGTTTATGACTAGTCATGTCAGCCCGGGCTCCTTATCATATGGATGCTAGCGACACTATCATATACGTGAGCCAAAAGGCGCAAACGGTCCCGGGCAAGGGTAAGGCGACACCCGTGGGGATACCGTGCGTGAGGCCGCAAAGTGATATGAGGTGTTACCGGCTAGATCTATGTGACATCGAGTCGGGGTCCTGACATACGGTAATTATTTTAAAAAAGTGTTCTCATAAATGAGCTACCATGCGTGAAGATTCATGGCTTTCAAGCCAAATGATCAATCTTATGGCCACATTCATGGCATAGTTTCTTCAAATGATCTCATATTGTGCACAAGGGTAAATCTTGAAATTCCAAACAATGTTTCCTAAGGAAGTTTTCATTTTCTTTGCACGGAAAATTCATTTTTCATTTTCCGAGTGCCCAAAAGGAGGTTTTTTTGTGAAGGAACTACCAAATAATTGTTGCAAAAATGTACCAAATCAATTTTATAAAATACTAGGCCATATATAATGCACAATTGACAAAATGGTTTGGTGAAAAAAGTTTTGATCCACCTCTGGTGAAAAAGACAAATTGCCGTCGATTAAGTTGGAAACGGGTTAAATTTGAACTGCAGCTGCCTCATATTTTGCTCTTTATTTTTTCCAAAAATCATTTCTAGGTAAATAAGTATCTATTTAATCAGAGAAACACCAAAAAAATTCTAAGATTCAACCACTAGATAGGAACGGTCAAGCCCGCCGTTTTGACCGCATTTTGAAACGGGCATAAAAAATTCAAAAAAAATCAAAAAATTGGAAAACCTTCGCATTGTGTCATTACATGTGACCAAGTTTCCAGGAAAAATAATAAACTTGTAATACGGTAATTATTTTAAAAAAGTGTTCTCATAAATGAGCTATCATGCGTGAAGATTCATGGCTTTCAAGCCAAATGATCAATCTTATGGCCACATTCATGGCATAGTTTGTTCAAATGATCTCATATTGTGCACAAGGGTAAATCTTGGAATTCCAAACAATGTTTCCTAAGGAAGTTTTCATTTTCTTTGCACGGAAAATTCATTTTTCATTTTCCGAGTGCCCAAAAGGAGGTTTTTTTGTGAAGGAACTACCAAATAATTGTTGCAAAAATGTACCAAATCAATTTTATAAAATACTAGGCCATATATAATTTACAATTGACAAAATGGTTTGGTGAAAAAAGTTTTGATCCACCTCTGGTGAAAAAGACAAATTGTCGTCGATTAAGTTGGAAACGGGTCAAATTTGAACTGCAGCTGCCTCATATTTTGCTCTTTATTTTTTCCAAAAATCATTTCTAGGTAAATAAGTATCTATTTAATCAGAGAAACACCAAAAAAATTCTAAGATTCAACCACTAGATAGGAACGGTCAAGCCCGCCGTTTTGACCGCATTTTGAAACGGGCATAAAAAATTCAAAAAAAATCAAAAAATTGGAAAACCTTCGCATTGTGTCATTATATGTGACCAAGTTTCCAGGAAAAATAATAAACTTGTAATACGGTAATTATTTTAAAAAAGTGTTCTCATAAATGAGCTATCATGCGTGAAGATTCATGGCTTTCAAGCCAAATGATTAATCTTATGGCCACATTCATGGCATAGTTTGTTCAAATGATCTCATATTGTGCACAAGGGTAAATCTTGGAATTCCAAACAATGTTTCCTAAGGAAGTTTTCATTTTCTTTGCACGGAAAATTCATTTTTCATTTTCCGAGTGCCCAAAAGGAGGTTTTTTTGTGAAGGAACTACCAAATAATTGTTGCAAAAATGTACCAAATCAATTTTATAAAATACTAGGCCATATATAATGCACAATTGACAAAATGGTTTGGTGAAAAAAGTTTTGATCCACCTCTGGTGAAAAAGACAAATTGTCGTTGATTCGGGTGGAAACGGGTCAAATTTGAACTGTAGCTGCCTCATATTTTGCTCTTTATTTTTTCCAAAAATCATTTCTAGGTAAATAATTATCTATTTAATCAGAGAAACACCAAAAAAATTCCAAGATTCAACCACTAGATAGGAACGGTCAAGCCCGCCGTTTTGACCGCATTTTCAAACGGGCATAAAAAATTCAAAAAATTCAAAAAATTGGAAAACCTTCGCATTGTGTCATTATATGTGACCAAGTTTACAGGCAAATAATAAACTTGTAATACGGTAATTATTTTAAAAAAGTGTTCTCATAAATGAGCTATCACGCGTGAAGATTCATGGCTTTCAAGCCAAATGATCAATCTTATGGCCACGTTCATGGCATAGTTTGTTCAAATGATCTCATATTGTGCACAAGGGTAAATCTTGGAATTCCAAAAAATGTTGCCTAAGGAAGTTTTCATTTTCTTTGCACGGAAAATTCATTTTTCATTTTTCGAGTGCCCAAAAGGAGGTTTTTTGTAAAGGAACTACCAAATAATTGTTGCAAAAATGTACCAAATAAATTTTATAAAATACTAGGCCATATATAATGCACAATTGACAAAATGGTTTGGTGAAAAAAGTTTTGATCCACCTCTGGTGAAAAAGACAAATTATCGTCGATTCAGTTGGAAGCGGGTCAAATTTGAACTGTAGCTTCCTCATAGTTTGCTCTTTATTTTTTCCAAAAATCATTTCTAGGTAAATAAGTATCTATTTAATCAGAGAAACACCAAAAAAATTCCAAGATTCAACCACTAGATAGGAACGGTCAAGCCCGCCGTTTTGACCGCATTTTGAAACGGGCATAAAAAATTCAAAAAAATCAAAAAATTGGAAAACCTTCGCATTGTGTCATTATATGTGACTAAGTTTCCAGGAAAAATAATAAACTTGCAATACGGTAATTATTTTAAAAAAATGTTCTCATAAATGAGCTATCATGCGTGAAGATTCATGGCTTTCAAGCCAAATGATCAATCTTATGGCCACATTCATGGCATAGTTTGTTCAAATGATCTCATATTGTGCACAAGGGTAAATCTTGGAATTCCAAACAATGTTTCCTAAGGAAGTTTTCATTTTCTTTTCACGGAAATTTCATTTTCCATTTTTCGAGTGCCCAAAAGGAGGTTTTTTGTGAAGGAACTACCAAATAATTGTTGCAAAATTGGACCTAATCAATTTTATAAAATACTAGGCCATATATAATGCACAATTGACAAAATGGTTGGGTGTCAAAATTTTTGATCCACCTCTGGTGAAAAAGACAAATTCCCGTCGATTCAGGTGGAAGCGGGTCAAATTTGAACTGCAGCTGCCTCATAGTTTGCTCTTTAGTTTTTCCAAAAATCATTTCTGGGTAAATAAGTATCTATTTAATCAGAAATACATGGTTTGATTGCGAGACATCGAGGTTTGGACGGTGGCCGAGGGCCCCAACTCTAGAGCGCGTAAGCTCGCATGCCCGCCGCGTGGTCACCGCGTGACCGTGGCGTTGCCATGTGTTCTGGGCGGCCTAGGCATGTCTAGTGGGTTGGGCACTCGCCAGGTAGGTGCTAGGAAGAAAATCACACATAAGATTCTCATGAGGAGACCGATCGATGCTCAAACATGAATAAGCAGCCAAGTGTTTGATTTGCGGTACGGGAAATGCACATGGCTAATGGGCGTGAGTTTTGGCTGAGGATGATCAGTTACTAAGAAGACCGTCTTCACAAAATTTCACCTCAAAAGGAGGAGCCTAGGTGGTACTTGCTTTACAAACCACCACACTGGACATAAATACGAATGTTGAAGCTCGGCTAAAAATAATGAATGGATTGAGCTGGCATTTGGTGGAGGATGGTTATTTGGGCATAGGAAAGTACTGTAGAAAATGGATGCGATTTGGACATGCCAAAGTGGTACTTCCTTCACAAACTGTTACTCTGAACAGAATAGAAAAATGAATGTTTTTGAATTATTTTTGAACTCGGCAAGGAAGGTTTTTACATATTTGACGAAGATATGACCCAAATAATTTATGAGATTTTTTTGGGAATTTTGGGAATGACAGAAATATAGGTTGCTTCACAACCTAGGGCAAAAACTGCCACATGGACATGACACATAGGCAAAACTGATGAGGTGGCGCCTAGTCATAGCAACCCACCACAATTTACAAGGCTATGACCATCTATATTGGTCGTTAACAACTAGAAATAAGGCAGCGGACTAGCGCTGTTAGCTTTATGACCATTTCATGTAAAGAAATTATGACATTTCTGACCAAAATGGTCGCAATGGTTTAGGGTTTGGAGCCCCTCGAACAGCTTTTGACCAATTGATCTCAAATGGTCATAAATCTATGACCAATTCTTCCAGGGTCACTGACAGAAGGTCATAAGTTGACATATTTCTTGTAGTGTTATATTAATGGCCGAGATTTAAAATTGTAACGTTACATACAAATATTGTTGTAAACAAACTATTAGACTGTCACGTACATATGTGCCAGGCAAGAAAATTGTAACGTTACATACAAATATTGTTGTAAACAAACTATTAGACTGTTACGTACATATATGCCAGGCAAGTAATAATTGGAGCGGTTCAGCTTTATAACAGGAAAAAAACTAATTTGGAAGGAGCAGTTCAGGCGTACACGTTAAAAAGTATAACTTGGAAGGAGTAATTCGGAGATAAAACATATTGCTTCAGGCGTACATGCTTAGGACTTTCAAAACTAGCATGCATAACTAACCTAGGCTTCCAACTTCTGTACAAGCCAAGGCCGCTCCAAAATTCTAGATAAAACATAGGTTAGTTATACTTTTTAAGGCGTACATGCTTAGGTCTTTCAAAACTAGCATGCATAACTAACCTAGGCTTCCAACTTCCGTACAAGCCAAGGCCGCTCCAAAATTCAGGAGTACGGAAGTTGGAAGTGGCTCCGTCTCTAATGTCGCTGCCACACAGGCGGCAATCCGTGATTAAGAACGGAGTAAGAACCATCAAAGACGTACTCTGTTTTGCCTAGAGAATCACCGATTTTGCTACTGGCTGGAATTTATGACCTTACAATCAACAATGTTGCAGGATAGGGACGCTTGCATGCAGCGGCGTGGCAGTGTGATCCCGATCAAGATCTTCGGCCGAGCATGACACAAGCACGCATGTACGCATGCGTCTGGATGTGAACAGGTTGGTTGATTGATCTCTTTTGAGGCTTTTCGGCTTTAGGGCTCCATGGAACACAATTTTTTTGAAAAATTCCAAACCAACCTTTTAAGTTTTCGAGATCTGAAAATAAGTACATAAGTTGTTACATGTATAATAGACGCCTGTAAAATTTTCATTATGAAATAGGTTTTGATATGATCTCTATAAAAAAACAAAATCATGTATTTTTATAGGAACAGTACATGCGCTGTAATTAATTGATTTTTTAGTAGATCACATATAGATGTATTTCACCATGAATAAATATTTTGTGCATATACATGTATTACAGACAAGTCGTGTACATCCATAAGTATGTATGTATTATTTTTAGAATTTTTAAAAACCTAATTTTTTTTTTATTTTGGAAATTTTCAAAGCTACATGGAACTCGGGCTTCATTAGCGATTTACGCTATGCTACACATATCACGTGCATGCACGCATTTGTGAGATATATTCTTTTTTGTGGAGTATATACATATTTTTTTATTTTTCTAGATGGGATATTATCATGCGTGTGTGTAAGACCTCTTGGCTGCGAAGTAACTACGTATTTCCTACATCGATGTCCAACGCGCTTGACCTTTTGTTATAAAATCCATTTGATTAAGAATGAGCGGTTATATAGTGTTTGGAAATGGCTATGATCTGCTATAATAATGGTCTACAAAAAGAATTCTTATTTTCTCTGCTTTTTCGTAAAATTTTCAAGCATATCATTATTTTCACTGTTTGGGCGGCACAAATAGTTTTATATGAATAAATACCAATTGTAATTTTCTCTCTCAAATATACACGTAAAGTTACTTAGCCTTAGATGGTCAGGCTACACAAACAATTAGAGTGAGAGGTTATTACCACGAGCATTTAGAAGCATTCATGGAAGTTCAACCTCCATGACATCATGCTATCTAGAAATAAAATTGCACTGCAAACAGTGGTGATGTAGATAGAGGAAGATAACATAATATTTAGGCATTTAATTATTGATGAAATGTTGCGGGGTAGCAAGAAGCTAACATAAATGCCATTACTCACCTTTTCTCAGGCAGTCGTCGACGACTTTATTAACAATACTAAATTTACCAAAAAGTTTTCACCTGTAGTTTGATGATGTTTTGTTAGGACACACATTCAACTAGAATATTTTTTGTATTTTAAATCATCTATCAAAGGGGACTGATAAAAAATAGTGGAAGAGAGAAATATGAAGATTGGTTGAAATTATATGGCTTTGCATGGCACGGTGACGATTCTTATCATAGACCAATCCAAAAATAAGTCAGTTAAAAACAGAGTTCCCAAATATTATCACTTTCGCGGAGATGAACATTTTTGCCTTTTTAATATAATTTAACTATTGATTGACAATACCGATAGAGAAAAAATATACTAAATATAACAATTAGTGACTAGCACGATAAGAAGATGTGGAAGCATATATAAGCATATGTGTATATATGACATTGTGGTAATAGATAGTTGTGGAACAAATAACAATGTATGCCCGAAAGTCATCAATGTTTATATTTTCTTTGTAAAAATTCTAGAAGAATATTGGGTGCAAAGATAAATGAACGTGGATGAAAAGGTGGAACAGTGGAACTTAGAGATTGCTATCAAAGCCAATGGTTTGGCATGGTGGGATACATGCCTTGGTTATTTGATATTTCATTGTTTGACAATCATATCACTAGCATCGATTTTACAGAAGATGTAGCAAAGTTTAATAATATTTTATAATAGTATACATTTTAGCTTTATTTTTTATATATGAACATACATAGAGCAAAACCAGCAAAGTAAACAAAGTTGTAAAGGAAGCCTAGCCGCGCAAATGCGCGGGTCACCCAGCTAGTTTTCTTAAATCACAGGAACAATCTTTTGCGTTGATTATTTTTTCTGCTGTTCAATAAACAAATTTTCCAGGACTTCCTATTTGTGTAGGATTTTTAGAGTTCCAGAAGTTTGCGTTAGTTACAGATTTCTACAGACTGTTCTGTTTTTGACAGATTCTGTTTTTCGTGTGTTGTTTGTTTATTTCAATGCATCTATGGCTAGTAAATTAGTTTATGAACCATAAATAAGTTGGAATACAGTAGGTTTAACACCAAAATAAATAAAGAATGATTTCATTGCAGTACCTTATGTGGTGGTTTTGTTTTCTTTCACTAACGGAGCTTATAAGATTTCCTGTTGAGTTTTGTGTTGTGAAGTTTTCAAGTTTTGGGTAAAGCTTTTATGGACTATGGAATAAGGAGTGGCAAGAGCCTAAGCTTGGGGATGCCCATGGCACCCCAAGATATTAAAGAATAGACAAAAGCCTAAGCTTGGGGATGCCCCGGGAAGGCATCCCCTCTTTCATCTTCGTTCATTGGTAACTTTACTTGGAGCTATATTTTTATTCGTTACATGATATGTGTTTTGCTTTGAGCGTCGTGTATTATATTAGTCTTTGCTTTTTAGTTTACCACAATCATCCTTGCTGTACACACCTTTTGGGAGAAGCCTATTTGATTAGAATTTGCTAGAATACTCTATGTGCTTCACTTATATCTTTTGAGCTTGATAGTTTTTGCTCTAGTGCTTCACTTATATCTTTTAGAGCACGGTGGTGTCTTAATTTTGAAGAAATTGCTAGTCTCTCATGCTTCACTTATATTATTGAGAGTCTTTTATAACAGCATGGTATTTGCTATGATCATAAAGTTGGTCCTACAATGATGAGCATCCAAGTTCGGTATAATAAAAACTATCATAGAAAGTGAATTGGATGCTATGATCAATTTGATGCTTGATAATTGTTTTGAGATATGGAGGTAGTGATATTAAAATCATGCTAGTTGGGTGATTATGAATTTAAAGAATGCTTGTGTTGAAGCTTGTGATTCCCGTAACATGCACGTATGGTGAACCACTTTGTGATGAAGTTGGAGCACAATTTTATTTATTTATTGTCTTCCTTATGAGTGGCGGTCGGGGACGAGCGATGGTCTTTTCCTACCAATCTATCCCCCTAGGAGCATGCGCGTAGTGCTTTGGTTTTTGATGACTTCTAAATTTTTGCAACAAGTATATAAGTTCTTTTGATTAATATTGAGTCCATGGATTATACGCACTCTTTCACCCTTCCACCATTGCTAGCCTCTCTTGTACCGTGCAACTTTCGCCGGTACCATACACCCACCATTTACCTTCCTCAAAACAGCCACCATACCTACCTATTATGGCATTTCCATAGCCATTCCAAGATATATTACCATGCAACTTTCCACCGTTCCGTTCATATGACACGCATTACTTTTGTCATACTGCTTTTTGCATGATCATGTATTTGACATTGTATTTGTGGCAAGGCCACCTTCATAATTTTCATATATGTCGCTCTTGATTCATTGCATATCCCGGTACACCGCCGGAGGCATTCATATAGAGTCATATCTTGTTCTAGCTTTGAGTTGTAAATCCATAAAAGTGTGATGATCTTCATTATTAGAGCATTGTCCTAGTGAGGAAAGGATGATGAAGACTATGATTCCCCCACAAGTCGGGATGAGACTTCGGACTTTACAAAAAGAAAAAAAAAGAAAAAAAGAGAAAGGCCAAAAAAAAAAGGCCAAAGAAAAAAAAGAAAAAAAGAAAAAAAAATAAAATGAGAGAAAAAGAGAGAAGGGACAATGCTACTATCTCTTTATACACACTTGTGCTTCAAAATAGCACCATGATCTTCATGTTAGAGAGTCTCATATGTTGTCACTTTCATATACTAATGGGAATTTTTCATTATAGAACTTGGCTTGTATATTCCAATTATGGGCTTCCTCAAAAGTTCCCTAGGTCTTCGTGAGCAAGCAAGTTGGATGCACCCCACTTAGTTTCTTTTGTTGAGCTTTCATATATTTATAGATCTAGTGCATCCGTTGCATGGAAATCCCTACTCACTCACATTGATATCTATTAATGGGCATCTCCATAGCCCGTTGATACGCCTAGTTGATGTGAGACTATCTTCTCCTTTTTTTTGTCTTCTCCACAACCACCATTCTATTCCACATATAGTGCTATGTCCATGGCTCACGCTCATGTATTGCGTGAAAGTTGAAAAAGTTTGAGATTATTAAAGTATGAAATAATTGCTTGGCTTGTCATCGGGGTTGTGCATGATTCAATACTTTGTGTGATGAAGATAGAGCAACAGCCAGACTATATGATTTTGTAGGGATAACTTTCTTTAGCCATGTTATTTTGAGAAGACATGATTACTTTTATTATATGCTTGAAGTATTACTATTTCTTATGTCAATATGAACTTTTATTTGGTATTCATTTGGATCTGAACATTCATGCCACAATAAAGAAAATTACATTATGAATTATACTAGGTAGCATTCCACATCAAAAAATTCTTTTTATCATTTACCTACTCGAGGACGAGCAGGAATTAAGCTTGTGGATGCTTGATACGTCTCCAACGTATCTATAATTTTTGATTGTTCCATGCTATTATATCACCCCTTTTGGATGTTTATGGGCTTTATTTTACACATTTATATCATTTTTGGGACTAACCTACTAACCGGAGGCCCAACCCATATTGTTGTTTTTTTGCCTATTTCAGTATTTCGAAGAAAAGGAATATCAAACGGAGTCCAAACGGAATGAAACCTTCGGGAGCGTGATTTTTGGAATGAACGTGATCCGGAGAGCTTGGAGTGCAAGTCAAGAAGCTCCCGAGGACCCCACAAGATAGCCCCCCCTCGTAGGGCGCGCCCCCCTGTCTCGTGGGCCCCTCGGGCAACCACCGACGTACTTCTTCCTCCTATATATACCTACGTACCCCGAAAACATCCAGGAACACCACGAAACACAATTTCCACCGCCGTAACCTTCTGTATCCGTGAGATCCCATCTTGGAGCCTTCGCCGGCACTCTGCCGGAGGGGAAATCGACCGCGGAGGGCCTCTACATCGACATCCTTGCCCCTCCGATGAGTTGTGAGTAGTTTACCATAGACCTACGGGTCCATAGTTATTATCTAGATGGCTTCTTCTCTCTTTTTGGATCTCAATACAATGTTCTCCCCCTCTCTTGTGGAGATCTATTCGATGTAAACTCTTTTTGCGGTGTGTTTGTCGAGATCAGATGAATTGTGGGTTTATGATCAAGTTTATCTATGAATAATATTTGAATCCTCTCTGAATTCTTTTATGTGTGATTGAGTTATCTTTGCAAGTATCTTCGAATTATCAGTTTGGTTTGGCCTACTAGATTGGTCTTTCCTGCCATGGGAGAAGTGCTTAGCTTTGGGTTCAATCTTGCGGTGTCCTTACCCAGTGACAAAAAGGGTTGCAAGGCACATATTGTATTGTTGCCATCGAGGATAACAAGATGGGTTTTATATCATATTGCATGAGTTTATCCCTCTACATCATGTAATCTTGCTTAATGTGTTACTCTGTTCTTATGAACTTAATACTCTAGATGCAGGCAGGAGTCGGTCGATGTGTGGAGTAATAGTAGTAGATGCAGGCAGGAGTCGGTCTACTTGTTATGGACGTGATGCCTATATACATGATCATGCCTAGATAATCTCATAACTATGCGCTTTTCTATCAATTGCTCGTCAGTAATTTGTTCACCCACCGTAATACTTATCTATCTTGAGAGAAGCCTCTAGTGAAACCTAAGGCCCCCGGGTCTATCTCTTATCATATTTGCTTTCAATCTACCTTTATTTGCATCTTTACTTTTTGCATTTATATTACAAAATACCAAAAATATATTTATATTATCATACTATCTTTATTGGATCTCACTTTCGCAAGTGGTCGTGAAGGGATTGACAACCCCTTTATTACGTTGGTTGCGAGTTCTCAGTTTGTTTGTCTAGGTGCGTGGGACTTTTGAGGAGCCTCCTACTGGATTGATACCTTGGTTCTCAAAACTGATGAAAATAGTTACGCTACACTTGCTGCATCACCCTCTCCTCTTCGAGGAAAACCTACACAAGCTCAAGATGTAGCACTGCACACGGAAGTTTCTAGCATGAATAATATTATGATCCCTTTAAGCCTGGGTGGCATTCCATAGGAAAAATCACACGGGTACTCCGGGATTTCCCAAAAACAGACAAATTGGGTTCCCCAGGTGCCTCAACCAATCCACCCGGATGTAAATTAAAGTTGCCACCTTAATGTTATCCATGATTAAATAACTCTCAACTTCCATGTGTGAATCACGATCCAATCCCCGTCTACGAGCATGGCTAAGCAATAAATAAGCATAACGTATATTCCCGGGGTGATCAAACGGTATTAGGTTCCTACCTCAAGTACTACAACCAAATCACATGTTCCCAATCCTACTCATGCAAATATTTGAGGGGCAGAACTAATGCATGGTAAAAACTAGGTATAAAATAGTATGATATAAGTATAACTTGCCTTGCTGACGACCTGCAAACTCTAGAGATTCGTAGTAACAAGATTCGCACTCCGAGTAATCTAGCATAGATAAACAATAGCATACACCCTACAAAAAAAGACACATCCGTGACATTTTGGGCTGAACGAAAAAAAAAACTGTCATGCTTATGACACATCTATGACGATAATTGTGACAAAACTCGGTATCAAAATAGATGTGGTGGGCTCCTACTTCTATGACAAAAAATCATGACAGAAAATGGGCTTTTCGTCTTGGGCGAGCCGGAGACGCAGCTGCATGACATTCTTTGGGCCGTCCATGATGAAAAAAACCGTGGTAGAAGCGAGGGCGAGGAAAATTTCGGGGAGTTCCCGGTTACGGTGGGTGGTAGGGGCCGAGCGATGCGCGTTTCTCTTGTACACGTACGCGCGTGTGTGCGAGGCGTTGGCTCTAACTGAACCCGAGCGAGGCGTTGGGCTCTAACTGAACCCGAGCGATTGCACTGCAGGCTATGCGTTACTGAACCCGAGCGATTGACCGATGGCTGTTAACTGAACCCGATCGAGCGATTCCTTCGCTACTGCTGCTAACTGAAGCCGATCGATGCTGCCTCTGGATAAACAGTGAGCGTTGTGGGGGGGGTTGGATGAACAGTGAGCGGTGGGGGTGGATGAACAGGACCCCGATCGATCGAGCCGGTTGGGGCTGGATGAACAGGACCTCGTGGAGGGCTGGATGAACAGGACGACCCCGTGGAGGGCTGGATGAACAGTAGACCATAGAGGGGTGCCCGTGGAGGGGTGGTTGAACAGTAGCTGGTGGAGTAGCGCATGGTGGAGGCTGGATGAACAGGAGCCCGTGGAGGCTGGAGGAGGTCGACGGTAGCCCGTGGAGGCTGGAGGAGGTCGACGGTGGAGATGAACAATATCCCGTGGAGTCCCGTTTTGCGGTACGCCACACCCCTCCCAATGAACAGGACCCCCGTTTCGACCGTAGCGCTCCAACACAAGTCCGTTTCGTCTGTTTTGCGGTACGCCACACCCCTCTCGATCAGCAGGACCCCCGTTTCGACCGTAGGAGGTCCGTTTCCTCTGTTTTGCGGTACGCCAGACCCCTCCCGACGAACAGGATCTCGTTTCGAACGTGGCCGGTCGAACACAAGGCCAATTCCTCCGTTCTGCGGTACGCCAGGCCTCGTTTCCATCGTCTGTTTCGTCCAAGCCGGTTGGCTCCCACGCGTTCCATTGCCTCCCGATGAACACGACGGATTCCGTTGCCTCCCCATGAACACGACGCATTCCGTTGCCTCCCCATGAACACGATGATGATGCGGTTTCTCTGTTCCGACCCAGCCATGTACACGAGCCTTGGCCATACGTATGCGCGAGTAGGCATTCGAGACCCCGCCCGTATGTATGTACGTGGCCGTATTTTCTTTCTTGCACCCTGGCAGTTGTACGTACGTGTACATGCGACGTGCGCGCCTCTACTATGACACGTGCGCGCCTCTACTACGACACGTGCGCGCCTCTACATCGACCAGTATGTATGTACACGTTCGCGACCAGAATGACAACGCTACGTACGCTTCGACCAGGTGGGTCCCGACTGTCAGGCACTTCCTTGCGTGCGAAGATGTAGCTGGTGGGTCCCAGCAGTCAGGGGGGTGAATCGTTTTTTTTTTGCTCGGACGCACTTCCTTGCATGAGAAGATGTAGCTGGTGGGTCCCAGCAGTCAGGGGAAAACATTTTTTCACGAAATACGGTGGCCTGTCCGGTGGGTCCCCGCTGTCAGGTGGAGGAATAATTATTTTGCGCTTAATAAGGAGGCACTTCCTTGCTGCGGCTGTGGACCCAGCCGTCAGCCTCTCCACGTACAGTCCACGTCCGATGGAAGCCGTTTCTTGACCACGTTGACCACGCCGCACCGAGAGCACCAGGGCGGTGGACGACGGTGAGGCCTAGGAAGAGGACGACGCGGAGCCGGGGATGACGTGGCAGTGGATGCCCACGCGTAGAGAAGTATGAGGGTTCACTGGTTCGTTGCGGTGTGAGGCTGCCGTCGCCGCAGAATAACAGGGGGTGTGGGTGAGTAGAGGGATAGCTTGGTCAGCAGTGGGAGTAGTAGGGGCGGTGAGGCCTCTGTGGCATCACAGCCGGCCACGGGAGGCAGGAGCACGCGGCACGACCGGCGCTGGTTTGGGCGGCTGGAGCAAGAAGACCAGAGGTTGAAGAAGCACTACGGCCGTTGGATGGACATCGTACGGTCACTGGAGCTAGAATCGTTCATATTGACTAAGTTGACAAAGCCCTCCGTCCCCGTCAACTTAGTTGGCCCACAAGTCATCCTCCCACTATGGTGGGTCCCAGGTAGCAGGGGGTATTCATTTTTTTGTGCGTAATAAGGAGACACTTCCTTGCGTGCGAAGATATAGCTGGTGGGTCCGACCTGTCAGCGGGGGGAACATTTTTTCGTGAAATACAGAGGCCCTTCCGGTGGGTCCCAGCTGTCAGGTGGAGGAATCATTATTTTGCGTGTAATAAGGAGGCATTTCCTTGTGTGGGGACATGGACACAGCTGTCAGCCTCTCCACGTATAGTCCACGTCCGATGGATGTCGTTCGTTGACCACGTTGACCAGGCCACGCAGAGAGCACCATGGCGGTGGACGACGGAGAGGCCTAGGAAGGGAATGACACGGAGCCGGGGAAGACTCGGCAATGGTTGCCCACGCGGTGGGGAGTACGAGGGTTTACTAGTCCGGCTGCCGTCACCGGAAAATAACAAGAGGTGTGGGTGAGTAGAGGAATGGCCTGGCCAGCAATGAAGTAGGGTGGGGCGGTGCGGCCTATGCGGCAGCACAGCCGGCCACGGGAGGCGGGAGCAGGCAGTCCCACTGGAGCTGGTTTGGGCGGCTGGAGCAAGAAGATCACATATTGAAGAAGCAGCACGGCCATTGGATTAACATCCAACGGTCACTGCTGCTAGAATCGTTTGTGGACTAAGTTGACAAAGCCAAAGTACACGTCAACCTAGTAGACCCACAAGTCAGCCTCCAAATCTATCCCAAACAGCATACAGTCCAAAATTTCTAGCCAGATTCAAATTAATTTTAAATCTAAATATACCTTGATTTAAATTCAATGAAATTTTACTAGCACAAAAACAATGAAATTTAAAATATCAAAATCCGAAAGAAAACTGTATTTTGGAACTAATTGCCTGTTTGCTGTGTTTTTTTCATTTTACAGCCCATTTATTATTACTTGTAGCCCATTTCTTATTACTTATAGCCCATTTTCTGGGCAAAATGCATCCCTCCTCGTCTTGAAAGATTCCCGGCCCAGCAGGGCGTAGAAAAGCAAGTAGGCCTACGTTGGTTATTCTGCAAAAAACAAAATAGTTGGCTAGCCATTTTCAGAAAGGAAAGAAACAAACTGGGCTGGTCATGTGCTAAACATTTGAAATAAAAGCCTGGACTAGACGGGCCACGGGTCCCGCACAACCCAGTTGATACCCTTCTCCGTCCCAAAAAAACAAAATTACTGCGCGCGCTGCTGATACGTCTCCAACGTATCTATAATTTTTTATTGTTCCATGCTATTATATTACCCCTTTTGGATGTTTATGAGCTTTATTTTACACATTTATATCATTTTTGGGACTAACCTACTACCGGAGGCCCAGCCCATATTGCTGTTTTTTCCCTATTTTAGTATTTCGAATAAAAGGAATATCAAACGGAGTCCAAACGGAATGAAACCTTCGGGAGCGTTATTTTTGGAACAAATCTGATCCGGAGAGCCTGGAGTGTAAGTCAAGAAAGCTCCGAGGGCCCCACGAGATAGGAGGGCCCCCCCCCTGTAGGGCGCGCCCCCCTGTCTCGTGGGTCCCTTGGGCGGCCACCGACGTACTTCTTCCTCCTATATATACCTACGTACCCCGAAAACATCCAGGAGCACCACAAAACACAATTTCCACCGCCGTAACCTTCTATATCCGTGAGATCCCATCTTGGAGCCCTTGTCGGCACTCTGCCGGAGGGGGAAGCAACCATGGAGGGCCTCTACATCAACATCCTTGCCCCTCCGATGAGTTGTGAGTAGTTTACCACAGACCTATGGGTCCATAGTTATTAGCTAGATGGCTTCTTCTCTCTTTTTGGATCTCAATAAAATGTTCTCCCCCTCTCTTGTGGAGATCTATTTGATGTAAACTCTTTTTGCGATGTGTTTGTCGAGATCCGATGAATTGTGGGTTTATGATCAAGTTTATCTATGAATAATATTTGAATCTTCTCTGAATTCTTTTATGTATGATTGAGTTATCTTTGCAAGTCTCTTCGAATTATCAGTTTGGTTTGGCCTACTAGATTGGTCTTTCTTGCCATGGGAGAAGTGCTTAGCTTTGGGTTCAATCTTGCGGTGTTCTTACCCAGTGACAGAAAGGGTTGCAAGACACGTATTGTATTGTTGCCATCGAGGATAACAAGATGGGGTTCATATCATATTGCATGTGTTAATCCCTCTACATCATCTCATCTTGCTTAATGCATTGCTCTGTTCTTATGAACTTAATACTCTAGATGCATGTTGGATAGCGGTCGATGTGTGGAGTAATAGTAGTAGATGCAGGCAGGAGTCGGTCTACTTGTTATGGACGTGATGCCTATATACATGATCATGCCTAGATAATCTCATAACTATGCGCTTTTCTATCAATTGCTCGACAGTAATTTGTTCTCCCACCGTAATACTTATGCTATCTTGAGAGAAGCCTCTAGTGAAACCTATGCCCCCCGGGTCTATCTCTTATCATATTTGCTTTCAATCTACTTTATTTGCATCTTTACTTTTTGCATATATCTTATAAAATACCAAAAATATATTTATCTTACCATACTATCTTTATTAGATCTCACTTTCGCAAGTGGCCGTGAAGGGATTGACAACCCCTTTATTGCGTTGGTTGCGAGTTCTCAGTTTGTTTGTGTAGGTGCGTGGGACTTTTGAGGAGCCTCCTACTGGATTGATACCTTGGTTCTCAAAACTAAGGGAAATACTTACGCTACACTTTGCTGCATCACCCTCTTCTCTTCGAGGAAAACCGACGCAAGCTCAAACGTAGCAACTGCTGGGTCCCTACTGTCATCCTTAGCATGTACAGTCATCTCCTTATTCCTCTCGGTTGTTGACCATGTTGACAACACCGGAGGGCAGCGCCTAGGCGAGCGAACCGAGGCGGAGGAAGATGGTGAGGCCTCGGACAGGAACGAACAGGAGACGGGGAAGATGCGTAGAGTTTTAGGGTGCGATGTGGCCATGATGCGTGCGTGGCAGCACAGCCAGCCATGGGAGGCGGGAGCAGGCGGTCCCGCCGGCGCTGGTTTGGCTTTGGCGGCTCAAGGAAGAAGAGACTAAAGAAACACGATAGACATTGAATGTCAATCCAACGATCAAGGTTGGCACAATCGTTTGTTGACTAAGCCGACACCAACTAGCATACTTTTTTATATATAGGGAGAAAAGATAAATTGGGCTCGTTGGCCTGATAACATTCCCGAAACTGCGACCGTTCGATCTTGTGTTGCAACTAAAACTGCGAGGAAAATGTGTTTGTCTACCGTCCTCCTCACATGGAATGTTCACCACATAAGTGACTAGCACCCTTGGTTTTTTCAACCGAGAGGTCTTGGGTTCGAGTCCCAGGAACTCTCAATTTTGTCCTCCATCCTTCCTTGCAAAAAAAGGGAAAGAAAATCAAAGACTTGGGAAGGCGTATAGAACAAGCTAGTGTACCAGTAAAGAGATGTTGCCGAGTTTTATAAAAAAAGAGAGATGTGCTCATGTAGCTGGTTCGAATCCAAACCTAGACTATGACTATATATGGTGCTATGCTACTCTGCAAGTAATGAAACTGACATATCCAACATTCGCTTCTCCTCTTATCTACTTACTCTGCCTAGCATCAGAAGCTCTGGCCGCAGCAACCATGTCCGCTGGCTGCTCGTCCACCTTCTCTTCAGCAGGCAACAACCAGATATGCGCCAAGTCGCCACCCGTACCATCGCCTGTGGGTCTCATCACACCCCTGCCGGCACGCACAGCGCAGCCGATTGCTCATCGCAACCTATTGCCGTTGGTGTGGTGCCACTGCTGCAAATCACGCAGAGTCATCCGTCGCGTCTCAACCACAATCCTCAACCCTGGCCGAGTCTTCTACAAATGCCCGAATCACGGGGTAATAATATGTTTAAGTGTTGTTCTGCTGCTTTTAGTTGCTGATTTTTTTAATAGTTTGGTTGATGATCTTCCAATTTGATTCGTGTAGAAAAGGGAAGATTCATGTGATTTGTATTTCTGGGAAGTTACTGATGTGGGGGAATGCAACTACGCTGATTATTTGGTTAGCCAAGGAATCCCAATACCAGCAGGTTGGGGTGTTGGACAAGTAACTGAAGGAACGACGAAAGAGGAAGATGTAGAGTAGAAGGTTAAAGATGCAGTTCGTCTGGTCATGGCCAAGCAACAGCTGCTCAATGGCCTTGACAGCAATGAGGAGATGAAAGAGCTTGTGAAGATAATGGGCAAAATCGATGTGCTCTGTAGGATGATTGTCTCTTTATTTGCAGTGTATGTAGCACTCGTGAAGTATTCAGTGGCTATGACATGAGCACTTTGCTTAAACTAGTAATGAATGAAACTTGTATAGCAGGCTGGGCGTAGTGTTGTGAACATCTAATGATTTCTATTAATGGAAATCAGGGGGTATCCCCTTTTGCTCATAAATAAATAAATAGCAGAGGCCCTGTCGGGTCAGCTTTGTTCTCATTCGAAGACGTCGAGCAAATTGCAGTCCAAAAACAAACTATGCCATCAAATTCAAGTTTCACAGCCAAATATGAGTACAACTAAACAACAATGTCATCATGTTTTAGTTGTCATACAATCACCAAACACAAATCAGCATACATAACAAGTGATGTTCTCATAGCAAAATACTAAACCACATGTTCATCAGGTTTCAGTTGTCAGAGCAAACACAATTTCACATAGTAGATAAAAAACGTCTTCTGACAGGCAAATACGACAAAAGCAAGGTAATCATCATCCGCAGCAGCAGCGTCAACATCTTTGCCATGTGTATCAGTCTGAATTGTAATTCCCCACGGTGTCATCTTCTTCTTCGTCCTCGACGTCCTCGAACATTGGCTTCTTCTTGATCAACTCTTGTATGTCCATAGCATGACAGGCAATCTTTTCGCCGGCATCATTGACGTGATGGTTCTCAAAGATATTAGGAACATCTATGTTATCTTGTACATCAGGAGTAGTGTAAGCATCATCTTGTTGTGCAACTTCATTAAACGAATTCCTCTGCTCAAACCTTTGCAATACTCTCCAGTCATCGCTACGTGCAAATGTGTCTTCCAAGAAAAATATTTGTGTTGCTTGATTTGCCAAAATAAAAGGCTTGTTGGTCTGGTACGCCACCTTGACATTGATGGATTTGAAATAATCATCAGCTCTGGGTTTTGCGATCCTGGAAAACATGTTATACCAATGACAGCACAATAGAACCACACACCGATGATCCTTGAAACTGGACATATACTGCAACTGAACAATGTCTGTTATGTTAGCATACATTTCAGTTGTCTCTTTGTCATACGTATCCATGCTCATGATGGCACTGTTTTGTGTCTTCCTGCCTTCGTCTCGTGCAAGGGTGTTGTAGCACACATCTCCAACAACGCAAGATTCATAATGTCTTACCCGAGTATCAGGACCCATTCCTAGTGAGTAAAGGGCATCATCAACTGCCTGCCCATCCTCCCGCATCTTCTTAACCTATGGTTAGAAAATAGACAAGTTGATCATCTTATGTACTCAATATATTAAAAAAACTAATAGTGCAATTCAAAAGCTTACATGTCTCTTGAACCATTTCGCGAATCCTGCCATAACCAATTTGTCAATGTTTCTTGGATTTTGCAGCAGTAACTCCTTTTTGTAGATGCTGCACAACATAGTGATCGCATCAAACATCTAAATATATAAGAATGCGCTGCAAGTTTAGTAGATTACGATGTATAAGCTGCAGTACCGCACTTACTTGATATAAGGTAGTATCTCGGGACGGTTATTCAACACATACCAAACCATTTTGTCCAAATCTTTAGGTTTGTCCTCTTGTCGACTCTCTCCTGTAACTCGAACAGAATAAACGAAAATATTGAGCCCGGGGATTGTCTTCACCCACCTCTTTGCTAAGCTGATCAGCTGTTTCAATGTATTTTGAGCGGAATGTCAATGCTTCTATAGCAATGTAGGCCTCTGCAATGGAACCCTCCGGCCTAGCTCTGTTCCTAACATAGCCCATGAAAGTGCCTAGCCGCCTTTCAATAGGGTACATCAAGCCATACTGTACTAGACCTCTAAGTAGTGCCTCATCAGGTAGATGAATAGCCAAATGCACCATCACATCAAAGAAGGCTGGAGGATATATCTTCTCAAGGTCGCATAGGATAGTTGGTATCTTGTCTCTAAGATGCTCCAAAGCATCTATCCTGATATTTCTACTGTGGAGTTCCCTGAAGAATTGTCCCAACTCTGCAACTGCTCTGTATAAGTCAGGGCGGCCCAATCCTCTAAGGATAACAGGTAAAACCCTTTGAAGTAGGACGTGGCAGTCATGAGTTTTCAACCCTTGTACCTTGTTTCCATCTGCACTGACTCTCCTTTCAGGGTTGGAAGCAAATCCATGTGGGAATCTCACACGTGACAGGACCTCGCAGAATTCTTTTCTTTTTACCTTGTCCAAGACGTACACAGCTGGTGCCATATCCCGTGGTTTACCTTCATCTTGCACCTGCAAATCCTGTCTGATACCCAGATGAAATGAGCTACTTTTTTCAAACGATCGACTACAACCCAGATAGAGTCATAGACTAAACGAGTCATGGGTAATCAGTGAAAAAATCCATGCCAAGCTTATCCCACTTCCATCCGGGTATCAGCAATGGTTGTAGCAATCCTGCTAGCTTCTGATGCTCTGCCTTGACTCTCTGACATACATCACATACTGCTACATACTCAGCAATATCCTTCTTCATTCCTGTCCACCAGAAACTTTCCTTCAAATCCCGATACATCTTAGTGCTGCATGGGTGAATCGAGTATGGTGAATCATGGGCCTCCTGCAAAATCAACTTCCTGATCTCGGGGTCATTAGGCACATATATGTGATCCTCAAACCATAAAGTGTCATGCTCATCCTCATGAAATCCTTTTGCCTTTCCTTTACTCATCCTTTCCTTTATCTCGGCGATCTCCTTGTCGGTCTTTTGGGCTTCTCTGATCTTACCCAAAGAGTAGAGTGAATTTCCAATGCTGCAACATAACCTCTCGAAACTATCTCCAAGCATAACTCTCGAAGATCATCTACTAGATCCTTAGGTAATCCTCTCGTTATGAGCGTGTTAACATAACTCTTGCGGCTCAACGCATCTGCTACGACATTGGCCTTTCCGAGATGATAGTGCAATTTTATATCATAATCCTTGATGAGCTCCAACCATCTCCTTTGCCTGAGGTTCAACTCCTTCTGCGTGAAGATGTATTTCAAACTCTTATGATCAGAGTATACATCACAATGGTTTCCAATGAGAAAGTGTATCCATGTCTTCAGCGCATGCACTACGGCTGCTAACTCCAAATCATGTGTAGCACAATTCAGCTCATGAGGTTTAAGCTGTCGTGAGGCATATGAAACAACTCTTCCTTCCTACATAAGTACAGCTCCAAGTCCTCGTCATGAAGCGTCGCAATATATTCGGTAATCCTTATGTTGGTCTGGGAGAATCAGCACTGGGGCTGTAACCAAGCGTTTCTTCAACTCCTGAAAACTGGCTTCACACTCCTCAGTCCATTTAAACTTGGTGTCTTTCTTCAATAACTCCGTCATGGGCTTTGCAATCCTGGAGAAATTCTTAATAAACCTTCGATAATAACCTGCGAGTCCAAGAAAACTCCTGATCTCCCCAACTGATGTGGGTGCCACCCATTTAGTGACAGAAGTAACCTTGGTAGGGTCTACTGCTATTCCTTCTCCGGATATTACATGTCTGAGAAATCCAACTTCCTTTAGCCAAAACTCACATTTGCTGAACTTGGCATACAACTGATGTTCTCTGAGCTTCTCAAGAACTAAACGCAAATGCTCCTTATGCTCCTCTTCATTCTTTGAGTAGACCAATATATCATCAATTAACACCACGACGAACTTATCCAAAAACTCCATAAACACTTTGTTCATCATATTGATGAAATAGGCAGGTGTGTTAGTCAGACCAAATGACATAACGGTATACTCATATAGCCCGTACTTTGTGGTAAAAGTTGTCTTAGGTATATCCTACTCTCGGATCTTCAACTGGTGATAACCTGATCGAAGATCGATCTTAGAGAGAACTTTAGCTCCTTGCAACTGGTCAAACAAATCATTGATCATCGATAGTGGATATTTGTTCTTGGTCGTCACTTCATTCAGCGCATTATAATCAACAACCATCCTTAAAGATCCATCCTTTTTCTCCACTGGAAGCACTGGGGCTCCCCGAGGTGATGAACTTGGTCGAATGTAACCTTTCTCCAGTAACTCCTTTATCTGCATTTTAATTTCCTCCAGATCCTTTGCGGGCATCCGATACGGTCTCTTTGATATTGGTCTGGTGCCTGGCAATAGCTCAATCAAAACTCAATGCCTCGATCCAGTGGCATGACTGGTAACTCCTCCGGAAATACGTCGGGGTAATCCTTCACCATTGGTATTTCCTCCTGTACAACTCCTAATAAGGAATTCACCTGAGTCCCCCTCGGCGCATGCCGGGATACATACTTGATCCTCTTTCCTTCTGGGGTGGTGAGAAAAATTGATTTACTAGCGCAATCGATGTTTCCTTCAAAATTGGATAGCCAATCCATTCCTAGTATCACATCCAATCCTTGTGACTCCAGAACAATTAGGTCGGTGGGGAAAACATGTCTACCTATGGTTAATGGCAACTGGTAGCATCCCCTACTAGCCATATACTCCGCTCCTGGGGAACTTACTAACATAGGTGACTTAAGGGCTACGGTTGGCGGGTTATACTTATCCACAAATCCCCTTGATATGTATGAATGCGATGCACCAGTATCAAAAAGAACAAGTGCGGTAAATGAATTAATCAAAATCTTACCGACAACGGTGTCGGGTTGATCCTCAATCTCCTCCATGCTGACGTGGTTCACCTGACCTTTGGTGAAGGGGTTGGGCTTCTTGGCAGAACCTCCATTGCCATTTCCATTCTTAGCTTCAAGACATTCAGTGGCATAAAGTCCGGTCTTCTGGCACTTGAAATAGGTAATGTGGCTCAGATCCCTCTTGGCTGGCATTGAAGGGATGGAACGGTTTTGGCTGCTGCTTCCTCCATTCCCATTGCCATTCTTGGGGCCACTGTGGTTGTGCGTACTTGCTCCATTGTGCGTATGTCCTCCATGGTTATGGCCTCCATCATTGTGGTTATGTCCTCCTGAGTACGGGGATTAGCAGGGCTTCTGCTGAGCTCCTGAAGTGTACCTCCCCTGTCCATACATTCGCTTGCAATTATCAATCTGTTGCTGCTTGCCTTCAATCATGAGAGCCCTATCTACCAACTCTTGGTAGTTGTTGACTGTTGCCACCATAAACTGCATGCTCAGCTCATCATTCAGTCCCTCTAGAAACTTCTCCTGCTTAGCGGCATCTGTGGCTACGTCATTAGGGGCATAGCGTGCTAACTTGCTAAACTCATCCACATACTAGCCCACTGTACGTCCTCCTTGGTGCAAGTTGCGAAACTCGCGCTTCTTCATGTTCATAGCTCCTGCTGAGACATGGGCAGTGCGGAAAACTTGCTGAAAGCCTGAAACTGATCCCATGTAACAGTGTCAATGGGGTAAGTGGCTGTGAAATTCTCGTACCAAGATGTTGTGGGTCCATCAAGATGATGTGTGGCAAAACGCACTCTCTCCGCATTTGTGCATCCTGAAGTGGTCAGCTCTCTTCCAATCTTGTGGAGCCAATCTGCAACAATCGGCTCGGTGCTACTAGAGAACATCGGCGGATTTAACCTTAGAAAGCGGGCTAGGTGATCAACAGGGGGTGGTGGTGGTGGGTTGTTTTTGTTGTTGTTGTTGCCTTGGTTCTGGTTCTGAACTAGTATCTGCATCAAGGCATTCTGCTGCTGGATCAACTGAGTGAGCTCCGGTGGGAAGGCAAATCCATTGTCACGTCTCAGAGGCATCTGATGGGTTAGAAGGGGTGAGAAAATAGAATAGAATGAGGTCTAAGAGATATTCACTACCCATATGCTCATGAGACAAACACAATCAATTTCACTCCATTCAATAGCACACAAGATCACACAATCGGTCTAACCTATGATTACAAACTCGATCGTTGCTAACTACTTGGAGGGAAATACTACTAATTACAATGGTGGTCATCTAGAAATTTTCATCAGAGGAAGACTCCATGATATCTGCTCCAGCTTCGTCAACGTAGTCGTCATCGTTGTCATCATTTGCATCACTATCCGTGTCGATGTCGTCCAGGATGATGTATTCCTCTAAACGGATCCCCATTGCTCACTTGATATTCTCCACTGATATTCCCATCTTCCTCTTCAGGTCTTCATGCTTCTCCAGTAGTACGGCAATATCTTCCTTGTATCCATCGCGTGTAGACTTGAGTTCCTCTTCTAGATTGCTGTTTCTCTTCACCAGTTTCTTGATCTTCTTCATCTGGATAATTTGTTGATTCTCCTGTCGACAAAATGATCTCCCATCTCTTGAATGTAGGCTGCAATTGATCCATCCCTCCTGGTACGAATCATCTCCCGTTTGTCATCTCGGCGTCCACATATCTGGTAAATGGTATTCTCCAGCTCCTTGTGATACACCTCACATATGCGTTCAAAGGTGATATGTGCTGCCATGCTCTTTCCTATACTACAGCTTGGTGCATCCAGGTAGAAATCAATAGGCTCCGTTGTTGGCGCAAATGTCCTCCCAAGTACCCAAACTTTGATCTTCCAGCACTCCTCTTCCGGTACCGATGTAGAGAAAGTCCCCGTGAAGCTTGGTAGTCCGATGTTCAAATACTTAGTGACTTCCTTCAAGTGTTTTCCGAAAGGGGTGTCGTCATCCGGCTGAGTGAACTTGTTCCTGGGTTCTGCCATCTATAGAGTGGAAAGAGATGAGAATTAGAAATGAGTAGAGAAGAGAAATCATGTGGCTCATTCTAGTGGTTGCGTCCTACAGTCAGTGTGTGCTCTGATACCATCTTGTAGCGACCAGACCTCAAACGGTCAAGTCTCTGTGCATCAGTGTCATCCCTAGATCGGTAATGCTGACACGCACAGTACTTGAGGAATTATAACAGAGTTTCAATCACACACTTATTACATCGAGTCCTCATAAACAGTATGATTACACAAAAATATCATGGCTGAAGGCCATCTAAACTAGATAACTGCGGAAGCTTCGAAGGTAAATGAGTCCACCAACTCCAACGGCATAGCCGAGTGCAAAACAACGACTTATTGCACCTTATTCGTCGTCTGAGTAGTCTGCAACATGAGACGTTGCAGCCATGTAGGTCAGCACATTGAATATGCTGGCAGAGTTACACTATAAAGCAATGAAATGCAAGAACTATATCTACATGCAATATTTGGCTGGTGGAGGTTGTAAGTTTATGATTTTTGCTTAAAGCTAATTTTTTCCTACATCAAAGGAATAAATTTATTTAACTAGTCCCAAGTTGCCCATTATTTGAGAAGGTAACCCCAACTCCAATCCCAATTAAAAATATCATTATTAACCCAAATCAAATTAATTAAAGTAACATGTTGAGATCACATCAATAGATTCGAGTACTAGATACTCAAGATGTGCATAACCGGGGACACAGCTAACCATGATTAGTTTATACACTCTGCAGAGGTTTGCGCACTTTTCCCCACAAGACTCGACCGCATCCATGATCGGATGATCGAGACATAGTCTTTCTGAAGCATTAACTCTCTACTCCGGGCGGACCGGTTGATACGTCTCCAATGTATCTACTTTTCCAAAGACTTTTGCCTTGTTTTGGACTCTAACTTGCATGATTTGAATGAAACTAACCTGGACTGACGCTGTTTTCAGCAGAACCGCCATGATGTTGTTTTATGTGTAGAAAAGAAAAGTTCTCGGAATGTCCTGGAAATCCACTGATGCACTTTTTGGAATTAATAAGAATTTTTGGCGAAAGAATTAATGCCAGGGGGCCCACAGCATGTCCATGAGACAGGGGGGCGCCCCCCTCCCTAGGGCATGGCCTCCTATCTCGTGGGCCCCCTGGACCTCCACCGACGTCAACTCCAACTCCATATATTCACGTTCGGGGAGAAAAAAATTAGAGAGAAAGTTTCATCGCGTTTTACGACACGGAGCCGCCGCCAAGCCCTAATCTCTCTTGAGAGGGCTGATCTGGAGTCCGTTCGAGGCTCCGGAGAGGGTGATTCGTCGCCGTCGTCATCATCAACCATCCTCCATCACCAATTTCATGATGCTCACCGTCGTGCGTGAGTAATTCCATCGTAGGCTTGCTGGACGGTGATGGGTTGGATGAGATCTACCATGTAATCAAGTTAGTTTTGTTAGGGTTTGATCCCTAGTATCCACTATGTTCTGAGATTGATGTTGCTATGACTTTGTTATGCTTAATGCTTGTCACTAGGGCCCGAGTGCCATGATTTCAGATCTAAACCTATTATGTTTTCATGAATATATTTGTGTTCTTGATCCTATCTTGCAAGTCTATAGTCACCTATTATGTGTTATGATCCGACAACCCCGAAGTGACAATAATCGGGATACTTCTCGGTGATGACCGTAGTTTGAGGAGTTCATGTATTCACTATGTGCTAATGCTTTGTTCCGGTTCTCTATTAAAAGGAGGCCTTAATATCCCTTAGTTTCCGCTAGGACCCCGCTTCCACGGGAGGGTAGGACAAAAGATGGCATGCAAGTTCTTTTCCATAAGCACGTATGACTATTTACGGAATACATGCCTACATTACATTGATGAATTGGAGCTAGTTCTATATCACCCTATGTTATAGCTGTTATATGAGGAATCGCATCCGGCATAATTATCCATCACTGGTCCATTGCCTACGAGCTTTTCACATATTGTTCTTCGCTTATTTACTTTTCCGTTGTTACTGTTACAACTACTACAAAAACCCAAAAACATTTATCTTTACTTTTGCTACCGTTACCTTTATTATCATACCACTTTTGCTACTAAACACTTTGCTGCAGATACTAAGTTATCCAGGTGTGGTTGAATTGACAACTCAACTGCTAATACTCAAGAATATTCTTTGGTTCCCCTTGTGTCGAATCAATAAATTTGGGTTGAATACTCTACCCTCGAAAGCTGTTGCGATCCCCTATACTTGTGGGTTATCAGGACTAATTTCTGGCGCCGTTGCCGGGGAGCATAGATCTACTCTCTGAGTCACTTGGGATTTATATCTTCTGATCACTATGAAGAACTTGAAAGATGCTAAGACCAAGATTTTGCCCTCAACTACGAGGGGAGGTAAGGAACTGTCATCTTGCTCTGCACTAGATTCTCCTTCCGTTATTAGTAGGCTTGCGACACCTAAACCTACTACTGCTATGAATTCTGATATGTCGCATGTTATTGATGATGCCACTTCTGCTATGCATGATGAAACTACTTCTGTGCGTGATACTACTTTGCCATTAGGTGAATTTCTAGATGAACAACTTGCTAGAGTTAGGGGGAATGAAAATATTGAAGAACCTATCATTGATGATGGTAATGATGAAGGTTCCCCCAATGATTATGTATTACCTGTTGTTCCTAAGGGTTATGTTATGAATGAAGCAGCTGCTATGGAAATTCTTGCTTGCAATGATAGAAATGATCTTAAGAAATTATTAGCTAAATGGAAGCAACAGTCTCTTAATGCTAGAATGAAACCCGATCCTGCTTTTGCTACTTCACCTATCTGTGTTACTGATAAGGATTACGAATTCTCTGTTGATCCTGATATTATTACTTTAGTTGAATCTGATCCTTTTTATGGCATTGAATCTGAAACTGTTGTGGCACATCTTACCAAGTTGAATGATATAGCCACCCTTTTTACCAATGATGAGAAGTCTCGCTATTTATATATCCTTAAGATATTTCCGTTCTCATTAAAGGGTGATGCTAAGACTTGGTATAATTCTCTTGCTCCTGGTTGTGTGCGTAGTCCCCAGGATATGATTTTTTACTTCTCTGCTAAATATTTCCTTGCTCATAAGAAACAAGCTGTCTTGCAGGAAATATATAATTTTGTGCAAATCAAAGAAGAGAGTCTCCCACAAGCTTTGGGGAGGCTTCTTCGGTTACTTAATGCTTTGCCTGATCATCCTCTTAAGAAAAATGAAATACTTGATATCTTTTATAATGGACTAACCGATACTTCCAAGGACTACTTGGATAGTTGTGCTGGTTGTGTTTTCAGGGAAAGAACAATCGATGAAGCTGAAATATTATTGAATAATATGTTGACTAATGAAAATAATTGGACTCTTCCCGAGCCAGTTCCTGAAGTAATTCCTGAACCAATTGGGCCAACTCCTGAGCCTATTCCTAAACCCACTTCAAAGAAGAGAGGTGTTTTATTTTTCAGTCCTGAAGATATGCAAGAGGCAAAGAAATCAATGAAAGAAAAAGGTATTAAAGCTGAAGATGTTAAGAATTTACCTCCTATTGAAGAAATACATGGTCTTAATTTACCGCCTGAAGAACCACATTGTCTTGATAACCCGACACAGGTAGTAAAGGTAAATTCTCTCTATAGATATGATAAAGTTGAAATACCCTCTACTAAATTTCATAGCCCATGCTTAGATGAATTTGACGACTTTATGGCTAGACAAGAAAGTTTTAATGCTTATGTTGGTAGAGAGTTAAAGAATAATGCTTTCGAGATAGGACTCGTAGGTGATAATCTGGCTAGAGTTAAAGATGAACTTCACCGCGTTAGCAAATATGCTTCTATGGTTGCTACTCAAGATGAGCAAGTACTTCAAGCTCAAAATGATTTGCTTGATGAATTAAATAATAAAAATGACTTTGCTATTAGAGTGGCTACTAGAACTGGTAGAATGACTCAGGAACCTCTGTATCCTGAAGGCCACCCTAAGAGAATCGAGCAAGATTCTCAGAGAAATAATTTAGAGGCACCTAGTTCTTCTGAAAAGAAGAAAAAGAAAAACGATAGGACTTTGCATGCTTCTAGTGAACCTGTCGTAGACACACCTGAGAATCTCAATGATATTTCTATTTCTGATGCTGAAATACAATCAGGTGATGAACATGAACCTAGTGATAACGTTAATGATAATGTTCATATTGATGATCAACCTAGCAAAGACAATGATGTAGAGATTGAACCTGCTGTTGATCTTGATAACCCACAACCAAAGAATCAATGTTATGATAAGAGAGATTTTGTTGCTAGGAAGCACGGTAAAGAAAGAGAACCATGGGTTCAGAAACCCATGCCCTTTCCTCCTAAACCATCCAAGTTAAAGGATGATGAGGATTTTGAGCGCTTTGCTGAAATGATTAGACCTATTTTCTTACGTATGCGCTTAACTGATATGCTTAAAGTAAATCCTTATGCTAAGTATATGAAGGATATCATCACAAATAAAAGAAAGATACCGGAAGCTGAAATTTCCACCATGCTTGCTAATTACACTTTTAAAGGTGGAGATCCGACGCTTTGCTGGATCCAGGCTGCGTGTGGGCCGTGGCCGCCGGGTGGATTCATCATCCCCACGCGAGCCGCCTTGGCTTGTTCGGCAGCCGCGCGCTCCGCCGGCTCCGCCGCCGCGAGCGCCGCCCTCTCCCTGGCCTTCTTGGCCCTGTTGCACCTATCGGCGGTGACGGCCTCCGGGCGCTACACTTCCGCCTTCCAGTCGACGTCGGTCATGCCCGGGGGATTGGACGGTGGCGCCCTCTACTTCATCTGCTTCGGCTGGGCGACGGCGGCGGCTGTGGGATCCATTATGGCGCGGGGATCACGTACTTCTTCGACGGCATGGCGGACGGCTTGGAAGGGAGGAGGCGGAAATTAGCGGGAGGAATGGAGAATGAGAGGGAAGCCGAGGGGGGAAGCGGGAGGAAACGGTGGGAAAAGGGCCTTCTCTCGCCGACAGAGCGGCCCCACGCCCCTTTTCGCTTCTACCGACGCCCCCAGGCGACACCCGGGCACATGGGTTCGGGGCGGGATCGTCGGCTCTGGATTTGGCCCAAACCAGCGCTAACTGAGGTCCTGGGGGCGTGACTGAGCCGATTTCAGCCACCGGCGCTAAAAATTCGCCTGGGGGGCTGCTGGGGGCGCGGCTGGAGATGCTCTAATATGAGCGGAGATCAAGGGGGGCAGCCCCTCGATGCGATAACCATTCAACCACGTGGTGGTGCCTGGGGTGCATGGTCATTTTCAATGTTGTAAACACTAGTGTAGAAATAACTATCTCCAATGTTGTATCCGAGGCGCAGGGTCATTGTTAAATTTTACTTCCTTAGAGCTCTAAACCGGGCACCCCGGCAGACCGCCCGATTACTGTCCGGTCACGAAATTCCGACCCAGCCGTGCACCTCAAACAGGCCTCAAACGCCTGAGATGACTGACACCCCTCATATCTAGACCAACATGGGGCGGATATGGGCCGCCCAGGCGCGCCCGCCAAGTCAGACTCGGCCCATGATGGCCCACTCGAACCCACATATATTCGTCCCCATTCGCTCGCCGGACCAAACACTAGCCACTTCACACTCCTCTCCCCTCCACTCCTTCCACCACTCGAGCTCACCTCCGGCGATTTCTGACCGTCTCCTATATGGCGGGCAGCGGATTTGACTCCGACCAATCCGGATCCGTCGACTAGGGTGTCATCCCGTGTGGGTTGGAGGAGGCAATGGCGGTCCGCATTGCACTCCGCTTCTCTCGGGAGAACAGCGGTCGGCCGACAGAAGGATCTGTCCGGCATGACTCCATGACGTCGGTTCAATGGGCGCTCGGGTCGGTTCGATCATCGTTGTCCCGGCAACCGGAAAATCTCTCCTTCCCCATCACGAGTTGGGCAGACTATGAGTCCCACTGGGAACGGGCGTACCGCCGTGGGAAGGAGAGGATAAGGGCCGTCGAGGCCCATATAGTGGCGGAAATGGCGGTGACACGGGCGGCCGCAGAGGAGAAAGCCATCCGCGCCCGCATTGTGAAGAAACGGCAGCAGAGGAACACGCGCACCCTCGCCCTAGAGCAGAATCGGGCGGTCTGTGCCATGGCCGGATTGCCACAGAAGGAGGAGAAGGGCAACATCAACAACGAGGACATATCCGGCTCGATCCCTACTGCGTCTTCGACCGGTACTTCCGCGAGAAGGATGGCAAGGGCGCCGGGAAGGGCAAGGGCAGCATGGATGATCGCCACCATAGCCAAACATGCCAAATTTTGGTAGTCCGATGGCGTGTTAGTAGTGATGGAGTAGTGGGACGATGTGTGTAAATTCATCGACGTAGTTGCATGAGTTTGTATGGATTGAAGATATGATAATTAAGGTGTTCGGGTGTGAGAAGGCAAATTTGAGACTTGACTGGTCAGTGTCCGTGGACATGACTGGGGTCGTCCACACGCGTTTGAGAGGCCGGATATGCAAAGCTCGGCCATAGATGCTCTTAGTATCGAAGTCTTGTCGAGACCAAGTCAACTGTAAAGATGGATCATAACAACATTTTAGGTGTAGATGTTTGCTGTTTGCCGCCCCTAGTCATACACTTGATCATCCACATGTGGTGAGTTAGTCGTTATAAGTGAAGCAAATATTAAAGAGTATTCCCAAAAAAGAATATTAAAGAGTAAAGTGTATTTATCGTGAAGTGTGACCTTTTTTTTTATATAATCTTACTCCTGAACTCTTAAGTCCAAATGGCAAATGACAAATTAAGGCATTGCTTCTTGGCCGTGCGTAGGCAGTGCATGGCACGAGCCAATGATTTGGCTAGCCGTTTGAGTTAACTGAAAATATCTCCAGAGTAAAGAAAACGTACGTTTGCACCTGAAAAGTTAATTAAATTGTGTCCAGAAAAAGTGGAACCATGGAGAACACATGCTAAGCTGCAACAGGAATTGTGCCATAAAATTTGCAATTAGGGTCGCAATACTAATCATCCATCTCATCAACGTACTAATAATGCTGTAATGGAAACATGATATTCATGTAGCAGTAGCACACGTACGTCTTTACACGAACCATGCCAGACTTATCACGGCAAAACCAGCAGTGTTCAGACACAAGTACTCGGCACTAAAACTAACGTTTCCCACAGCTTCTTCCATGGGTTTTAAAAAAAGTAAACTATTACCCATTACCGGTTTCATTTTAAAAAAAGGAAAATTCTGGTCTATTTTTGTGATACAAGTCTTTATTTTTCATATACTATGTACTCTTGTGGGGGAGCAGAAAAGGTTCGCAGTAGGAAGAACTATTGAATTTATTAAACCTCTGGAGAAGGGGTACACACTTGAACATGACTGTCAAACTGCACAATACCAACCAGATAGATCCTTCCCCCTTTCAAACAAGGATGTCTAAACTGAACAATACCAAACTGAGCCGCAACACTGTCATGCCTGCCATGCCACATCTCCCTCATGGAGTAACCCATGCACCTTGAAACAGTTGGCTTACTGTTTTGCCTAAAATCCACTCCAGATCTGAAGACGAAACGGCGACCTTGCCAGCAACATGAGAGATTGCCTCCTTTGCTCCTTTGTAGCCACATTCAGGAACGACGTAGGGGAAGTCACTGCAAAAAAGAATCCCAGGACATACCATCACGCTCATGGGGGTATAGACGTATAGTGAAAATAGTCTGATGCAATGAAACTCCCATTGATGCGCTGATTGAGCTCACCTTCCCCACATTATTCGGTTAGCTCCATAGCTGGAGATCACCCGAGAAAGAAGCTGAGACGTGTCCTCATACGGATAAGCTTCTCTTGTGATCCGGAAAAGAGCACTGTATTTGACGTAAACCTGTTGAAGTCAAGTAATGCGTCATTGCATCAGTGTTAACAGGGTGACACTGAACAGAAGAACCGAACACAGTACTGTAGCCAAGCAACTTCTGTTCATTCAGGCACCAGACATCATTCTATCTCTTTGGCTTAATTCTTAGTACTAGAAACTGAATACTAGCCTTGACATATAATGGAAATATTCCTGCATAAAAGAAGATGAATACTTGAAATAGCCAACTTACGCAAGATTTCTTTTTCAGAAACTATTCATAATCATGCAAGAATATAAACTAGAGTAGTAGTTGAGTTACCTGTACAAGGGAACAGAATTAAGAAAGGTACCTGTGGGAATCTGGATAAGTTTAGAAATGAAGAGAATGCCTTTTCTTCATCATCATTCCTGCATGTAGATGCAGAAGAAGTTAATATAGACGACAACATGGTCAGAATTACATTCTTCCAGTTTATGAACAAGCAAACACACAAACTTACGTTGGTGGTTTGCAGAAAGCCATATGATCAAATATAACAGTAGTTGCAGGATAATCCGTACACAGCTCCTCTATTTCCTGAATATATGAACTGATCCCCTGCATGAACAAACAACAAAAAAGAATAGGAAAATATCAAGTTCATGGAACAGAAGATATGTATTCTTCTTCGAAGTAGCAAGGGATTTACATTTCGGTGGATACTAATACATAACTGTAACTAGCTTTTAATATTACACCAGTTCTAGCTGCTTAGTGACACAACCAATGATCTCAAGTGTGCAATTTTTCTGGCTGGAACCTTACAGGAGCCCATGATGTGAACTTATCTTCTGTCAAGCTGTTAATTGTTTTTTGTAGTTACAAAGTTTATTACCACTAGCAAATTTGCAGCAGAAACGCATAATACGAAACCTAAAATTCAATTGCAGCCATTACATATTTTGAGTACACATGCATATAGCATAGGAATGCTTCTTTTACCTTCATCACCATTATTCCAACTGGTGCTCCAAGTTCTCCAGCCTTAGCAAACAATGACCTCCCGACCTCATTAGTCATCTATTATTATGATAAATTTTGTGTTCACAGTCATATATGCTCGTAAAGCAAAATTCAGAAGTACAAGAAAGCTGCTTCTGCAATGATGCATAGTTGCTCATTTGCAAACCTTTTGACCTGAAGGCCATAAATTCGGGTTGAAACGGACAGCACGGCATTTTTCCTGGAGAGAAGCAAATGAAATAAATGTTAGAAAGTAGGATGGACATTTTTTTTATGCTCAGAAAGTTCAAAAAGATTGTACTTGCACAATCAGATGTTCAAGCTGTTTAATGCCGCTTCTGTCATCCGCGGGATTTGCGAGGCAGCAACCAATAAATTTTGATGGATACTTCTTCAACACACTACAGAGAAAAATTATAAGGCTGAGACATATCAAAGCGGGAATTCCACTAAACTTTTCATATAGATACAAATCATATGACTAGTTCAGTTCATATGGATGCAAGAAAAGTTTACCTAGTTACTAAAGAGTGGTCAAACATATGATTGATAGGTTGAACAATGAGTGCGCCATCAACTCCAGCTTCATCCATGCACTAGGGGAAAGAGAAACAAGTTCAAAATAATAATCTGACCGGCATATTAGTCTGAAGTCTCAACAGTTTAACAAAAGAGAAGTGACGGGATAAAATATGAAACACATGTTGGAATAAATATTTGCAATACACATGTAGCAGTTAAGAAACAGAGGTCCTGTCGATACTCGATACACAGAAATTGGGAAGGGGGCATTGGGTGTTTCTTTTCCTCGTTAAATTCACAAGCTCTAAATAGCTAATTTAGTGCATCTCTAGCCGATCAATTTAACTCCTTATATGCCTCCTTATACTAACTCCATATAATTTGAGGAGTTAAACAGTGGCTGGAGGACCAAACCGAATTGTCAAATTTAACTCCCTATAGCTTACATTTGGTTCACGCATTCTGTCAAACACTTACAATGCAGCACTCAACGCACACAAAACCTATGGAACAAGAAAAAGAGGGCACCTCAGCACCCTATGGTCTATGCATTTGTTCAGCCAAATAACCAGTACCACGCAACCCTGCCCCAATTATCAGAGAAAATTAAATCATTCCAGGACGCGGTCTACTATCATCATATATTCATATCCATCTACTGACTACTTTCTTTCGATGAACCATCCAAAGCTACTTCCACAAGCAAAGAGGAACAGTGGAGACCTCGAGCAAGAAGTCCACGTCACCCCGGAGCGTCGGCTCCTGGCCCGGGAAAAAGGGGTAATCCTCGGCAGCCTGCACGCGCACACAACCACATAAATCTCATCAGCAATTGGGAATTGGTGTACGCCCGTCCGTGGGGGTGCCTTTTTTTACCTGCAGCGGCGAGGCCCAGACGTGGAGGTGGGAGTCCACGACCTTGCAAGAAGCGGAGCCGGCCTTGCCGGAGGCGGCCATGGCGGCGGCGCAAATGGCGGTTGTGGAGGAGATGAGCGGCCTCCTCCTCGTTGTCGCCGGTGTGGGTAGGATAGATGATAGGAGAGTGCGGGAGGTGGTGGCTAGCGGGGACAGGAATCTGCACGGCGCAACCGCTGCTGATGAGGCCATTAAAGACGAGGGATGGTGGTAATCTATGCTCTGGTCTGGTGTGGTGTCACGTTTTATGTGGGTGTGGTGTTTTATTTTCTTCTTTAAAACACAAGCAAACTTGAAAATGCTGAATGGAGCTCGGCCTGAATTTGAAATGATCAAAATTCATATTTGTATGTTTCATAAATATTTTTAAAAAATACACGTATATTTTTTTGCGAGAAAATACACATAGTACTTGACATAACGTACAAGTGTGTAAATTTTCAGGACGAAATAAACTAAAATGAGTGCTACATAAAAAACAAGTTTGCGGCTTTTTAGTACATGCACTGTTTCATCCTAAAAGTTCATGGTTTTTTTTTCACAACTTGCATTTCAAGGTATTTCATCCTGAGATTTTCTATTTTTTTTAACTGAGAAATTCAAATTTTAAATTTTTCAAAATTCCGGCCTCCAAAACGTCCTACTCAAACAAAGCACTACTTTATTCATACTCCCTCCGTCCGAAAATATTTGTCATCAAAATTAATTAAAAGACGTATCTAGAACTAAAATACGTCTAGATACATCTCTTTTTATCTATTTTAATGACAAGTATTTTCGGACGGAGGGAGTATAAGAAAGAAGCACATGTAGTTTTACATAACGGGTTTTGTAAGATAGAAAAATAATAACCCTAAACCCCAACGAGTTGCGACGAGAACCACCCAAGCCGAGAAAAACATCGTTGCAGTGTCGCGCTTGCCGAGAATCGCGCATACCCTAGGTCGGTCGCAATGAATTAACTGTTTAACTGGTTCGCTCGCTCCACTCGACCACTCGCTAGCTCGCCAGCAGTAGGAATGTAGATAGTACAGCTAATTCCAACGAATATGAATGCGGATATGAATTTTTGGTCAACTGGATATCCGACGGATATGGTATCTGTGGTATTCGATGGATGTGAATTATCTGATATGGTATCTGTAATTATCCGATGGATATTTTTGACATGGATTATACCAAAGTGTCCCATGCCTTCCATGCCACTACCTCACATGACATTTATATTGCCTCCCATGCTTCCCATGCCACCTCCCTCCCATTATGCTCATCAAACCACTTATGAATCCTCCCATTCGTCCCATTGCACCTCCCAATGCACCTCACATGTCGCCACCCATCACACCTCCCATGCCGCCACCCATCGTGTTCATGTTCATCATCATCATGGACTTCCTCGCCAACATTTGATCTTTACATAGCTCAACATAAGCCTTTTGCTTAGCGTCAAGATCACTTGCGTCCATGAACATGATTTTTTTCTTCTTTCTCCTCGGCCGCCTTGAGATCCTCGGTCGTCGCCTTCCTCTCATCTAGCTCCACCTTGTGTTGCTTGGTCGCCGCCCTCTTCTCCTCAGCGGCCGCTAGTCTCTCCTCGGTAGCCGCCTTCCATAGCTCGGCTGCAGCCCTCTCCTTTATTTCCTTCATCTTCAAGAGCCTCTTCTCCTCGGTGTGCTCCTTTCTTGCAATGATGATGACTTCCCATCCTTCTTTCACATCATTATCTCCGGCATTTGTTCACCTTTCTTTGGCATTTTTATTTTCGTATGGCCTTCTCGGCTTAACCACCGAGTAAGGGGTGGGGATCCTTTTCCTTTCCTCCCTGCTTGATGCATTGTCATCATCATCATGCACACCCAAACTCTTTCGCTTGTTTGGAATTTCATATACTTGTTGGTTCTTCCACTTCTCTTCATTCTCAAGCTCGGTCCAACAATGGTGCAAAGTAAAGGGCTTCCGTTTCTTCTTCTTGTCCCCATTCTTTCCTCGACCACGAAACAACGTGTGAGCCATGTTGAGCTACAATTGAAAGGAAGCATAAATGAGAAAGAGAATCATGATCTATGTACTACAATTTAGGGCAAGCATGATCTATGTACTACAATTAAGAGCAAGCATGATTACCCTATCGTCATTGTTGGTACCACTTGGATTCATGTGCTCAACATTTTTCAAGCAACCAGACCACTTTTGACAATCCGTGAAAGTCGTGGATCATTGCTGATGATGTGATGCGGTTAATCGATCATATCCACTTGTGTTGTGTGCATTGAAGAACTCCTTCATACGTTCCCAATATGTGATCATTGCACTACTGCAGGATGCTGCTAACGCGGCACTATGATCAGAGACCCTTCGAAGAAACTGTGTGCGATGCAATAATCGCAAACAGTGATGTAAAAACCGTCAAAAAATATGCAAAAAGTTTGCGATGACGGATGCATCAAACACGGTTCAGAATTTAGTTGCGTGTGAGATGAGGGGCATGCGGTTCAGTTCAATGAAGTGTTTGCGATGAGGCGGAAGAACAGAAACGAGCAGCCAGATGAAGGTGTGTGCAATATACAGCATACGGTTCACTTGGATGAACTGTTTGCGATTGATGAATTCATCGCTAACGGGTTACCTAGTGCGGTCCGTATGTGTTGTGATATGCTCTATCTGCAGAACATCTATGCTCCGTGTACAGAAGAACAACATATATATACTTGTAACATGACATGATTGCAATACCAAATTAAACATCCAATTGCGTTATATAACAAATACCATAAATATTGCAAGGTTCAAATTCAAAGATTACAACGCCCAAATTCAAACATTGCAAACATCGACATTTCTACAAAAGGATCAGCCGCTGACAAGTCAAGTATGGGTTTGACACAATGACTACCAATTGCTCTGCCATATGCTCTTCCAAAACGAAGTTTAGCTTTTTTGGAGCCTCTTCACTGGTACGCGTCGGTGCTATACAAACGGTTTTAAACCCCTTTCCGCGACGGCATTTGGAACTATCGCCAAGTGAGTGTGGGCGATAGGGGGGTCCTTCCCACACGACCCAGAAATCATCGGGGATAGGCCCTCCTGGGACACCAAATGAGTTCGTGTGCGATCGGGTGACCCATGGAAACCCAATCATTTTCGTAGGTATGTACATCCCACACGGTGAATCCAGAAAACATTTCCGTAGGTATGTACATCCCACACGGTGAATCCTAGAAAAATATTTCTGTAGGTATGTATATCACACACAGTCAATCCAAGGAATACATTTCCGTTCTTATGTACATCCCACACAGTCAATCCAGGGAAAACTTTTCCGTTCGTATGTACATCCCACATAGTCAATCCAGGGAAAACGTTTCCGTTCGTATGTACATCCCACACAGGTTTATGTATAGGCTCGTGTGTGATACGTGTAACTATCACACATGCTCTACCTTGGTTAACCATTTGCTTTTATCAACTACATCACACACGATTTGATGAAAAAAACTGTGTGGCATTGGGCTATCCATCACAAGCGCTTTTACTTCTAAAACCATTTGCAAAGTTTCATGACCCATTTGGCAGATTTATTATTTAACAATTAATAATTCCTGTATTACGGAAATTCACATTTCATATCGAACAATTGTTTGCCAATTTCATATCAGGCACATAGATATATTTTAACATCACGGTACGATAGCTACCGAAAAACAGCATAGTACAGCATATAGATAGTTCAACTTCATAAGAACAATATTAGAACAATATATTAATTTCCCTAATCGAGATCATCCAGACTCACCTTATCCACCTCTGCTTTCAGTTCAATAAGAACCTATTTTGCACTGGCCAACTGAGAAAGTGCCTCCTCCTTCGCCAACACCATCTTAGCAAAGTCTGATTTAAAAAATCTGAGCTCATTCTCCACCTTCCTCTTTTTATCGCGCATCTTCAAATATTCTTCAGCGTTGACAACACTATCTCTAAGCATACCTCTGTTCTCTTCCTGATACATGCTCCAAAGCTTTGCTAGGCACATCTTCAAAGACTATGGCCACTCTTGATCAATCCACTCCAAGTAAGAACACTTCCGTTCATTCTATAATATTTAAAACTAGATCAGTAATAATTGTAGGGAAAATGGGTTTATAGCAACATAGAAAATCACCAATACTTATTTTGAAAAACTGAAGAAACGGGTTAATTATGACATATCTTCTCAAAAAGATCAATGTGCAAATGAATTAATTGCTACTGACACAACAACCAAATTCTGAAACATCAGAAGCTATAATTAACTACAACAACGCTACAAGTTCTTACTCATGTACTATAAATAATAAATTGAACATTTTAAGAGGAAGGTAAATATAAATGCAACAACATAGCGACAATATTTGGATGACAACAAATTGATACTAACAGATGTGTACATGCACAAATTTAGTAACATAGAACTAATAGCGCAGGCGTCCACTATGTATGCCAAAACCGGTGTAAAGACAACTGTTGCTACTCCGGTGCCCTGCACTGGCGAGCTGATGTAGCGGAAAAAAATCAGGGACCCGAACTCCGGAGCACCTAGTTGCTCCGACGCCCAGTTCCTTTGTGCCATAAAGATTTAGTATTTTACTGCTTGGCTACTCAGATGTGTGGACAAGTTGGCTCCACAAACTGCTGAAGCGGTGCCAAATAATATTCTAATGGCACCGCTGATGAGATGCAACATTTTTAGATACTAGGTACAAACGGTGACACTGTCTTAGGATGCGTTTGGTTGAAGGTGTGGTATGAATGGGTTGGGACCGTGATAGTGTCTGAATCACATCTAACAAATGATTTGTAACAATGAAAGAGGGTCGAACCTTCTCTGCACATGCCAGAAACTTTCTCCCACTGTCCACAGATTCAAACACAACTAGCTTCACGCATGGAGATTGATGATGACAATGAGTAGACAGATCTTCAGCCACCCCTCTCCATTCGTTGCAACTGATGGTCCTAGGGAACTATAAGAGGAAGAAATGACTCAAATCGACTGTCGGGTAAAAATCCTTCATTCAAGTCACAGCCCGAGAGAGAGAAGAGAGGCATACCCAGGTGGTGAAGGAGTCGTCATCAGAGGAGGAACCACTGGAGAGGTCTTTGAAGAGGACCATGGCGACCCCGGCGGTAGGATGCGGGACGGCGAGAGCGAGGAAGCAAGTGAGGAAGCGGCTATAGCTTAGGAAGGAAGGAAGGAGGAAACAGGGGAAATGTGACTTGTGGTCGGGGAGAAAATGGGATGGGGAGGGGGAGGGTAGATATTTCGGCGGTAGGCCAAAAAATTTGAAATGTGGAGGGAAACTTTGCATACGGTGCCGCCGAAAACCATTCACTTTGAACGATAGTGTGCATCGCAAATGATTCTTCTGCTTAACATGCATGGGATGAGTTTGATAATTGAAATTTTGGTGGAAATTTCCCCGCGTACGTCATTGCATAATTTGACATCGCTTGCTAATTTGGGCACACAAAATAGCATATAGCACACAGATCAGACTTACTGAATCGAGCAATTTAAGTAATTAAACAGAGACAGTTCACCTAAACATTGCTCTAACAAAAGACCAGCATTAAAAACAAAGCCTAAGTACGAATAATTTTAAAAAATCCGCCGCCGCGCCGGCCTATGCATCACCGGTGTGAGATGAGATGTCGATTACTTGTCCTGGCGATATGCCGCCGTTGGTCGAGTCCGCGTCCCCCCTGCTGAAGTCGACCGCGTCCTCGTCCTCGGCGCCGCCCTCAAGGTTATAGTACTTGTAGTAGTGGCTGCGCCAGAGCTCGCGTTGGTACTCCACCGTCGATTCCTCGATGGACAGACTCTTCTCTACCTCGACCTGGGCCACACGCAACTCGTCCTCCCGATGCTCCTCGATCTCCGCCGCCTCATGCATCTCCAGCTCCCGCTTGACGACCTAATGAGGAAGCATGTGCTCCATGGCCACCGCCGCCTTTTGGGACGTGGGTTGCATGCTGGATGCCGAGGTGGCCTGGAATATCTTGGCTTGGATGGCCTCGACTCGGGCCAGGGCGACATCGGCGACACGGACGGCAGCTCGAGCGCTCTTGGCGTTTGCAGTCATCGTCGCAGCAGCAGCTGCAGCCGTCTCAGCTGCTGCAACTGCCCTGTCGGCTGCCACAAACGCCCTCTCGGTGGAAGCGGCCACGCTCAATGTGGATGCAGCGGCACTCTTGGTGTAGGCGGCCGTGCTCTCGGCGAAGGCGGCGGCGCTCGGGGGGGGGGGGGCGCGGCCATCGTACGGGCCTTCACGAAGCGTTTCCATGGGGTCATCTTTGCAAGAAGGGGGTGCAGGGATGGGCATCAGGATCTGTGGATTCGGGGGTTGCCGGCACGGGAGCAGACGAGCCGGCGAAGCTTAAGGAGGAAGACTTAAATAGACCCAGAATTTTCCATCGCAAACGATTCCTACAAAACAATTGTATGTGAGGTTGTAGATATTTTTTTATTAGCTGTGAAAGACGAATTTGGAGTAAAGTGGCAACAGATGGTGTTTTAAATATACGAGAAATATTTTAGTACTAATACAACTGTCATGTCAAATTTTGGAAAATTTTGGGGATCATTCGACCTTTAAAGACATTAAGTGATTTTCTAGCCATTTAATGACAGTAATTGAAATTTGAACTACATGTACATGCAGTAGCTAACCAAAACGGTTTGAAAAGTCATATTTTGTGTACTTGTGTATGATTTAATTCCACGTGCAGTAAATTGGAAGGAATTTTTCAAACATATTGGTCTAACGGCTATGACAGAATTCAGCATGGAGTGCCATGTCATTTAAATTCTAAAAAATTAAAAACATAAAACCTTGCTTGAGGTAATGTCATACCACCAAGATGACATGGTACAAAAATTGACCTGTTTGACAAAAGTTTGGACACACACCCCTCACAAACCGGAGCAACTCACTAGAAGTCTCGTGGTTCCGAGAGGGAACAATGCATGTTTGCTGACGAACGGCAGATAGCTTCCTCTTACAACCTTCAAAAAATTTCTACGTGTAATGTGCACTGATACTAACTGTCATGTGAAAATTTGGAAAATTTGAGGGTTCATTTGACCTTTTAAAGACATTTAATTGATTGTCTAGCCATTTAATGACCGTAATTCAAATTTGAACTAGATGTACATGCAATGGCTAACCATAATGGTTTGAAAAATCATGTTTGTGTACTTCTGTGTGAGTTAATCCATATGGAGTAAATTAGAAGGAATTTTCAAATATATTGGTCTCACGGCATGGACACATGCATGGAGTGCCATGGCATTTTAATTCCAAAATATTAAAAAATGATCAGGAAAACATGAAACTTTGCTTAATGTAATGTCATGCCACCAAGATGATGTGGTACAAAAAATGGCCTATTTGACGAAAGTTTGGACACACACCCCTCACAAATCGGAGCAACTCACTAGAAGGCTCGTGGTTCCAAGAGGGAACAATGCATGTTTGATGATGAACGGCAGATAGCTTCCTCTTACGGCCTTCAAAAATTTTCTACGTGTAATGTGCACTGATACAAACTGTCATGTGGAAAATTGGAAAATTTCAGGGGTCATTTGACCTTTTGAAGACATTTAAGTGATTTCCTAACCATCTAATGACCGTAATTCAAATTTGAACTAGATGTACATGCAACGGCTAACCATAACGATATGAAAAATCATATTTGTGTACTTGTGTGCGAGTTAATTTCATGTGCAGGAAATTAGAAGGAATTTTCAAGCATATAGGTCTCACGGCATGGACACATGTACATGCATGGAGTGACATGGCATTTTAATTTCAAAAAATTAAAAAATGATCAGGAAAACATGAAATCTTACTTGATGTAATGTCATGCCACCAAGATAATGTGGTACAAAAATTGGCCTGTTTGATGAAAGTTTGGACGTACACCCCTCACAAACCGGAGCAACTCACTAGAAGGCTCGTGGTTCTGATAGGGAACAATGCATGTTTGATGACGAACGACAGATAGCTTCCTCTTACGACCTTCAAATTTTTCTACGTGTAATGTGCACTCATACAAACTGTCATGTGAAAAATTGGAAAATTTCAGGGGTCATTTTTCCTTTTGAAGACATTTAAGTGATTTCCTAGCCATTTAATGACCATAATTCTAATTTGAATTAGATGTACATGCAATGGTTAACCATAACAGTTTGAAAAATCATATTTGTGTACTTGTGTGCGAGTTAATTTTATGTGTAGTAAATTAGAAGGAATTTTCAAACATATTGGTCTCACGGCATGGACATATGTACATGCATGGAGTGTCATGGCATTTTTATTCCAAAAAATTAAAAAATAATCAGAAAAACATGAAACCTTATTTTATGTAATGTCATGACACCAAGATGATGTGGTACAAAAATTGGGTTGCTTGATAAAAATTAGACACACACCCCTCACAAACCGTAGGAGCTCACTAGAAAGCTTGTGGTTTCGAGAGGGGACAATGCATGTTTGATGACAAACGGCAGACAACTTCCTCTTACGGCCTTAAATTTTTTTCTATGTGTAATGTGCACTAATACAAACTGTCATGTGAAAATTTGGAAAATTTCAAGGGTCATTTGACCTTTTGAAGACATTTAAGTGATTTCCTAGCCATTTAATGACTGTAATTCAAATTTGAACTAGATGTACATGCAATGGCTAACCATAATGGTTTGAAAAATCATATTTGTGTACTTGTGTGCGAGTTAATTCCATGTGCAGTAAAGTAGAAGGAATTTTCAAGCATATTGGTCTCACGGCATGGACACATGTACCTGCATGGAGTGTCATGGCATTTTTATTCCAAAAATTTTAAAAATGATCAGAAAAACTGTCACGACCGGTTTTTCAATAAAATACTTATTGAGAAAATCGATCTTTTGATCCCAGTATAGGAAGAGTTATCCTTAGTGGTAGACAAATACTTAAAATACAGAGGACCAATAGCATTAAATATATTACAGGGTTGAGCTGAGGCTGCTAAACAATTTATTACAAACACGCCAATATCATACATAAGGGCAGTTATGACACAGGGGTGTGGTGACATGCTACTAGCTCGAGAAAAAAGTGGTGGTGGATAACTTGACTCCTAACTGGCAGCTCATCGAGCGTCGAGGTGAGGCTCGATGAATTTATTTCTAGGGTAGCGGAAGCGGATATAATACAGTGACCAAATCCAAGATCGCACGGGACTGACTAGGACTCCTCTAGGCGTCGGACTCGCTATCGAACTCTTCATCCATGAGATCGCCTTCATCAACATCTGGCCAAATCAACAAGCCAGGTGAGTACTTTGAAAGTACTCGCAAGACAGTCGGACAAAAGATATAACAAATGTATGCATGAATGCGTCTTGAGCAAAAATAATGATGCTCATCCAAATAAAAATGCACGACATGGTAAGTAAAACAAACAACTGAAAACCGATCGGGTGTCTGGAGCGACGCCTCGAAAGGTAAACAAATGAAAATCATGCCGCAGTCGGGCGTCTAGGCGACACCACATAAAGGACTTATATTGAAAAGTAAAAGACAAGCGTGCCACAGTCGGACGTCTGAGCGACATCGCAGAAAGGGCTTATATCAAAAGTAAATAACAAGCGTGCCAAAGTCGGACGTCTGAGCGACATCACAGGAAGGGCTTTTATTGAAAATAAATAACAAGCGTGCCACAGTCGGACGTTTGAGCGACATCACAGAAAGGGCTTTTATTGAAAATAAATAATAAGCGTGCCACAGTCGGACGTCTGAGCGTCATCACAGAAAGGGCTTTTATTGAAAATAAATAACAAGCGTGCCACAGTCGGACGTCTGAGCGACATCACAGAAAGGGCTTATATCAAAAGTAAATAACAGGTGTGCCACAGTCGGACGTCTGAGCGACATCACAGAAAGGGCTTGTATCAAAAATAAATAACAGGTGTGCCACAGTCGGACGTCTGAGCAACATCATAGAAAGGGCTTATATCAAAAATAAATAACAGGTTAGTCCATCCACAAGAATAAACTGTTAACCTGACTTAACACTCATGTGATTCACCGGAGTTGTCACTGAGTCTGACATTTGACGAGATAAGATGATCACAGTACTTGGACATGTACAAGATGATTCAAAGGATTTTTGACTCTGCAGAGTTTGTACTAACTGCCCACAGCCAACGGATTTCCGTAGTCACAAAGGACTAGTTCCGTTTACGGTATTTCAGTAGAAACACATCTAACTAGTACACACCCATTCCACCTCACGATGCCAGGAATCACCCTTGACAACGTCCAAGAAAAACTTTGAGACTCGGAGGTCACAACCTCGAATAGCATGGGATCAAATTTTTGTATGCGCGCTCTAAGGGGTGCCCCCCTCTCGGTCCCAACCGGAAACACCCATGCCCCCTGACCGGATGACGGGCTTTAATCCAGGGCCATGGAACCCTCATCCCGGCCTATCTATTTGGTGTGTACCAGGAAAACGGTTTGCAACTTACTAAGCCATATTCCTTGCGGAAAACATGTGGTAGCACAGGGAAGGAAAAGAATGGGAATGTGACTTGATTCACGTTGACACTAAAGTCAAATAGACTGGCATAAGACTGGCATGCCACAACACTGCCATCTTACCCATTTTCATGCCATCACATGGCCATGCAAACTTATATCCAACAACATATGGATTTCCGAAACTCACTTGCTTCACCTTTGCATGAATTATAACATTTAACGAACTATTCATAAACATGCCATGATACTACTAAATGCAAACATGCAACAACCACTCATTATATCAAGAGTTCAAACATGCTTGCCTGGTTCGGAGTAGTCGGAGTCTAACTGGGTGAAGTTCGCAGCTTCGTCACCTCCTCCGGTATCTACGGTATAAGAAAAATACGTACGTAACGTAAATACCGCGAGGTGCACAAAAGTATTCCAAATATTTCTCAAATAGATCTGATAAAAAACTAGATAAAATTTTAAAGAGGACAAAAAAGGAATCAAACAAAAATCCTTCTCTGTTTAAAAGTTATAAGGGTTTTAATTCAGGGACCTTTCTGTAATGAAACAGAAAACTCTCAGGGGGCTGAGCAGAAAAGTCCAGAAAACGATTCAGATTAGAAAGCGCATTTGCCAGAATACGCTTTCAGAAAATGGTTCAAAAAAAGAACAGAGAGGCTGGCGGGCGGGTCCCACCCGTCAGGTTTGAATATTCAAACGAGGGAGATGGGGCTCGTCAACGCCCGAGAGCTGCGGTGGTCGCCGACGGCGATTCACGGCGAGGCAGGGGGATTGGGTGGTACCTCAGTGTTCAGTGCATCCTTCCGCGTCGGTGGGTGGTGGTGGTGGTCGCCGGCGAGCACCACGTCGACGGCGGCCCTTGCTCCGGCGGACGGTGGTTCGGGTAGTCGTGGGCCTCGTCGGAGAGAGCTACTGGGGTCAAATCAGAGTGGGGGTTAGTCTCCTAGAGGTGTCATGAGGCTACGCGCAAGTCTAGGGCGGTGGAGGAGCTCTCACCAGAGAGAACGTTGCCGGAGCCCGAAGCGGACGGAGGTGGCCGGAGTTGAGGAAGAAGGGCCCCTCGAGGCTCTTCCAGTGGCTGGGCGGGGTCTGGTGAGGTGGTGGAGATGTGCGGGGTCGAGAGCGAGCTCGGAGGCGCTATTTATAGCCGGCCCGAGGCGGTTGCCGTGAACGGGATAAGTCCGGCGAGCGATTACGGCGGCGCTGTGGCTGGACGGTTGGTTTAGGGGCTTGAGCATCATCTAGACGGAGTACTGATTCCATCTCGGTACCTAACTCAGCAAGGCAGGGGTGGTTACGGCCTGTCCCCAACGAAACGGCCGTACGGCACGTCGGCGGCAGAGAGCGTGCCCTGAGCGTGCCAGGCCTCGGCGACGATACTGCAAGCGTGCGCTGGCAAGGGAGACGGCCACGCGGAGCTCCCAGGTGGCTTGGGCGGTGCCGAATGGCGTTGTGCCGCAGGGTGCCCCCTGTCGGCCGCCACGGGAGATTATGCCACCGCGGAAGACGACGGCGCAGGCGGGCCAGGGTGCCACCGACGCCAGGAACCAGCCAAGTGCGCATGCGGCACTCCAGACAGGGAGGAGGGGCCGTGCGCAACGCGCCAGGCGCACAGTTGACAGGTGACTGAACACTGACGAAGAAACGACACTGAACTTTCTGAAACTCTCAATTTTTCTGAAAATGCATAGTAACAGTGCTGGCCAGGTGTTTGACAGAATGATTCTGGTATGTGGGTGGTTCTCCTTGAGCTGATTTATGGTGGGGTGGCCTCTCATTGCATCTAGGGGCTGCCTGAATTTTGGTGGAATTTTTGGAGAAGAGGAGATATGAATTTCACCAAATTTGACAAATCTGGTCCAAACTTGCAGAGACTGAAATTTGAAAATTTTGAAAAGAAGAAGAGTGGATCTTGATGATTCTAGGTTGTGGGTACTAAGGACTATCCAGAAGAGTTGGTTTGAGATCAAAACTCAAAGGAAATTAGGCACTTCCTTTGTAGAGCATCTAGGCTTAGAAATAATGGCAGAATTGTTTTGAGGAGAAAAACAAAAGGATAAAAATCCAAAAATGGATTTAACTTGTTGGGACAGAATGTTTGGATTTCCCTAAAGTGGAAGGAGGGGTTTTTGGGAGAATTTTACCACAAGAGGCATGGTAAAAACAAGAATGGATCAAAACCAAAGAATAGCCCAAAACCAAAAAGGTTTCTTTTTGAAGAAATTAAATCCAATAAATGCTTTTGAGAAGAAAAACTCAAAAGAGAGATTTTTAAGAAGGGTTTAAATGACCTTCTTCAAACCAAGCAGGGCTTTTGCTGCAAACAAAAACAACAAAATTTTTGGAGTGTCACAGCACCTACCCCCTTAGGAAAAATCTCGTCCCCGAGATTTTAGCTGGTCCTCAAACAGGTGTGGGTGCTCTGTCCGAAGAAAATCCTCTCTTTCCCAAGTTGCTTCATTCTCGGTGTGATTGCTACACTGAACTCTGAAAAACTTGATGGTTTTCTGTCGGGTCCTCCTTTCAGACTCCTCTAATATTTTTATTGGGCGCTCCCGATAGGTGAGGTCTGGTTGCACGTCTATGTTTTCATGTGATACTTGCTTCTCTGGGTTGCTCACGTACTTCCTCAACTGCGAGATGTGGAACACGTTGTGGACATCAGATAAATCTTCGGGTAAGTCTAGCTGGTAGGCTACCGTGCCCCTTCGGGCCACTATACAGAATGGTCCGATGAATCTTGGTGCTAGCTTTCCCTTAACCTTGAATCGTTGCAGACCCCTCATAGGAGAAACTCTTAGGTACACAATCTCTCCGGGTTCAAAACTGATTTCCCGATGCTTTTGATCGTAATAACTCTTTTGTTGACTCTGAGCTGTCTTGAGTCGATCCCTAATCATCTAACTTTTTCCTCAACCTTCTTGAGCATATCTGGGCCGAAGATATGGTTGTCTCCGGTCTCTGACCAATTTAGCGGTGTACGGCATCTTTGCCCGTACAGAGCTTCAAATGGTGCCATTTGCAGGGTGGCTTGATAACTGTTGTTGTATGCGAACTCTGCATACGGCAAGCTTTCTTCCCAACTAGTTCCGTAGGTGAGAACACACGCTCTCAGCATGTCTTCTAGAATTTGGTTTACGCGTTCAGTTTGCCCATCAGTCTGGGGGTGGTATGCAGTACTGAATGCTAGTTGGGTTCCCAGTGCCTGTTGTAGGTGATCCCAAAATCTAGAGACGAACTGTGTGCCTCTGTCAGATATGATAGTCTTTGGGACTCCATGCAGGCATACGATACGGGCAAGATAAAGCCGGCCAAGCTTCTGTGTGGTGTGAGTTGACTTCACTGGAATAAAATGTGCTACCTTAGTTAATCTGTCGGTGATGACCCATATGGCATTATTTCCGTGTCGTGATCGAGGTAGCCCAACAATAAAATCCATTCCAATCTCGTCCCACTTCCACTCGGGTATCTTGTTTGGCTGTAATAGTCTGGCTGGTTTTTGGTGCTCGGCCTTGATACGTTGACAAGAATCACAGCATGCAATGAATGTGGCTATGTCCCTTTTCATACCGTGCCACCAAAAATTTTCCTGAAGGTCTTTGTACATTTTTGTCCCTCCAGGATGGATTGAATACGGAGCGATGTGACTTTCAGCTAGAATCTGCTGTTTGAGGTCCTTGATATTTGGTACACAAATTCTTTCTCCGTACCACAATATTCCTTGCTCATCTACGTTGAATTCTGAGGCCTTGCCCAAACTCACTTTCCTTTTTATGCCATCAATGCTGGGGTATCCATGCTTAGCCTCCTTAATCTTTTCCATCAGGGTAGGCTGTATTTCCAAATTCCACACACTGCCTTCTGTGATCATTATTAGGTTGAGTTTGGCAAATTCCTGTTGAAATTCTGGCCTCAAATTTGGCATACTGTCGTTGCCCGAGCTGGGGTTCCGACTAAGGGCATCTGCTACTACATTTGCTTTTCCGGGATGATAGTGGATTCCAACATCATAATCCTTCACTAACTACAACCAGCGTCGTTGCCGTAAATTGAGTTCCGGCTGTGTGAAAATATACTTAAGGCTCTTATGGTCTGTGTATATTTCACAACGATTTCCAAGTAGAAAGTGTCTCCATTCTTTGAGTGCGTGGATGACTGCTGCCAATTCCAAGTCATGAGTAGGATAATTTTCCTCATGCTTGCGAAGTTGTCTGGAGACATATGCGACTACCTTGCCTTCTTGCATCAATACACATCCGAGGCCCTTCCGGGATGCGTCACAATACACCTCAAAATTCTTGTGTATGTCTAGCACAATTAATACTGGTGATGTCATTAATTTCCTTTTTAGTTCTTGGAAACTTTTCTCGCAAGCTTCCGTCCATTCAAACTTCTTGTCTTTCTTGAGTAGCTGCGTCATTGGCTTTGCTATAGTGGAAAATCCTTCAATAAATCTTCGGTAGTAACCTGCCATTCCCAAGAAACTTCGCACGTCCATTACGCTGGTTGGTGGTTTCCAGCCAAGTACGGCCTTGACCTTTTCCGGGTCTACTGCAATACCTTCTTGGGTCAGTACTTGGCCCAGAAAACCCACCTGTCTTAGCCAAAATTCACATTTGCTGAACTTGGCGTACATTTGATGTTTCCTGAGTTCTCCCAGTATAATTCTGAGATGTTCGGCGTGCTCTTCTGGTGTCTTGGAGTATATTAGAATGTCATCTATGAATACCACAACAAACTTGTCCATATACTTCATAAATACCTTGTTCATGAGGTGAACAAAATATGCGGGAGTGTTTGTTAGCCCAAATGGCATTACTGTGAATTCATACAGTCCATATCTAGAGGTGAAGGTTGTCTTGGGAATATCTTCTGTTCGCACTTTTAATTGGTGGTATCCCGATCTCAAGTCAATTTTTGAGAAGACTTTGGCCTGAGCGAGCTGATCAAATAAATCATTTATTTGGGGCATTGGGTATTTGTTCTTGATTGTGACCATGTTAAGAGCTCGATAGTCTATACACAATCTCAGTGTTCCATCCTTTTTCTTGGCAAATAAAATTGGAGAACCCCAAGGTGAGGAATTGGCTCGTATGTATCCTTTCTCTAATAATTCTTTTATTTGCTTCTTCAATTCTACCAATTCGGATGGTGCCATTCTGTATGGTTTCTTGTAAATGGGAGCGGTTCCGGGTGCTAACTCAATGTTGAATTCTATCTCTCGGTCTGGTGGCATGCCTGGTAGTTCTTCTGGAAATACGTCTGGAAATTCACACACTACTGGAACCTTGTTCAACTCAGAAATATCCACCTTGTTTAATCTCGGTTGCCGAGGTATTTGTCTCTCTTTGGCTGAAATTTTTATTGTCTTCCCGTGATGGTGTGTGAGAATTACATTCCGGTTGAAGCAGTCAATAAAACCTTTGTTGGTGGTTAACCAATCCATCCCTAGGATGACATCCAGTCCTTTACTTTCCAATATGATAAGATTGGCGTAAAACTTCAATCCTTCGAATTCAATAACCACACCTTGACAGTAATTCTGGGTCACTTGCTTAATCCCAGGGGACTTGATGATCATGGACTTTTCCAGGGGAAGCATCGAAAAATTATTTTGCAAAGCAAAACTCTTTGAAATGAATGAGTGAGAAGCTCCAGAATCAAACAAAACCATGGCAGGTATTGTGTTGACAGGGAACGTACCGAGTACGATATCTGGGGCGTTCTGTGCTTCCTCTTTGGTCACGTGGTTCAGATGACCCTTCCTGTGGTTGTTATTGGGGTTCAAATTGTTTCGCTTGGGCGCTGAATTATTGCCACCATTGTTAGGCTTTGGGGTTGAGTTCCTTGGCTTGGGGCACTGCTTGGCATAGTGCCCTTCTTCTCCACAAGCGTAGCAAGTGACGCCTGGGCGATATGTGAACTCCTTGTCCCTTGCATGGAAATTCTTGATTGGGCGTGAATTATTCGTCGTGGGTTTATGTGTCCCAACTTTTTGAAATTTTGTCTTGCTTCGGGGGTTGCGCGCAAAAGTAGACTGGTCCCTTTTGCGTTTGCGGAAATCTTCTAAGCTGTGTCGCTCATTTTCCAAGGTAATTGATGGGATTCGTAGTAATTTCAAAAAAATTCCTACGCGCACACAGGATCATGTGATGCATAGCAACAAGGGGAGAGTATTGTCTACGTACCCAACGCAGACCGACTACGGAAGCGATGACACGACGTAGAGGAAGTAGTCGTACGTCTTCTCGATCCAATCGATCAAGTACCGAAACTACGGCACCTCCGAGTTCGAGCACACGTTCAGCTCGATGACGATCCCCGGACTCCGATCCAGCAAAGTGTCGGGGAAGAATTTCGTCAGCACGACGGCGTGGTGACGATCTTGATGAACTACAGCAGCAGGGCTTCGCCTAAACTCCGCTACAGTATTATCGAGGAATATGGTGGCAGGGGGCACCGCACACGGCTAAGGAATAGATCACGTGGATCAACTTGTGTCAACTTGTGTGTTTAGAGGTGCCCCTGCCTTCGTATATAAAGGAGGAGAGGAGGGGAGGCTGGCCGGCCAAGGGGGGGAGGCGCAGGAGAGTCCTACTCCCACTGGGAGTAGGATTCCCCCTCCAATCCTAGTCCAACTAGGATTCCTCGGAGGGGAAAAGAGGAGGAGGGGGCCGGCCACCTCTCCTAGTCCTAATAGGACTAGGGGAAGGGGGGCGCGCAGCCCATCTAGGGCAGCCCCTTCTCTTTTCCACTATGGCCCACTATGGCCCAAATAGCTCCCGGGGGGTTCCGGTAACCCTCCCGGTATTCCGGTAAAATCCCGATTTCACCCGGAACACTTCCGATATCCAAATATAAGCTTCCAATATATCAATCTTTACGTCTCGACCATTTCGAGACTCCTCGTCATGTCCGTGATCACATCCGAGACTCCGAACAACCTTCGGTACATCAAAATGCATAAACTCATAATATAACTATCATCGTAACCTTAAGCGTGCGGACCCTACGGGTTCGAGAACAATGTAGACATGACCGAGACACGTCTCTGGTCAATAACCAATAGCGGGACCTGGATGCCCATATTGGCTCCTACATATTCTACGAAGATCTTTATCGATCAGACCGCATAACAACATATGTTGTTCCCTTTGTCACCGGTATGTTACTTGCCCGAGATTCGATCGTCGGTATCCAATACCTAGTTCAATCTCGTTACCGGCAAGTCTCTTTACTCGTTCCGTAATACATCATCTCACAACTAACATATTAGTTGTAATGCTTGCAAGGCTTATGTGATGTGTATTACCGAGAGGGCCCAGAGATACCTCTCCGACAATCGGAGAGACAAATCCTAATCTCGAAATACGCCAACCCAACATCGACCATTGGAGACACCTATAGTACTCCTTTATAATCACCCAGTTACGTTGTGACGTTTGGTAGTACCCAAAGTGTTCCTCTGGTAAACGGGAGTTGCATAATCTCATAGTCATAGGAACATGTATAAGTCATGAAGAAAGCAATAGCAACATACTAAACGATCGTGTGCTAAGCTAATGGAATGGGTCATGTCAATCAGATCATTCTACTAATGATGTGACCTCGTTAATCAAATAACAACTCATTGTTCATGGTTAGGAAACATAACCATCTTTGATTAACGAGCTAGTCAAGTAGAGGCATACTAGTGACACTTTGTTTGTCTATGTATTCACACATGTATTATGTTTCCGGTAAATACAATTCTAGCATGAATAATAAACATTTATCATGATTATAAGGAAATAAATAATAACTTTATTATTGCCTCTAGGGCATATTTCCTTCAGTCTCCCACTTGCACTAGAGTCAATAATCTAGATTATACTGTAATGATTCTAACACCCATGGAGCTTTGGTGCTGATCATGTTTTGCTCGTGGAAGAGGCTTAGTCAACGGGTCTGCAACATTCAGATCCGTATGTATCTTGCAAATCTCTATGTCTCCCACCTGGACTAGATCCCGGATGGAGTTGAAGCGTCTCTTGATGTGTTTGGTCCTTTTGTGAAATCTGGATTCCTTTGCCAAGGCAATTGCACCAGTATTGTCACAAAAGATTTTCATTGGACCAGATGCACTAGGTATGACACCTAGATCGGATATGAACTCCTTCATCCAGACTCCTTCATTTGCTGCTTCCGAAGCAGCTATGTATTCCGCTTCACATGTAGATCCCGCTACGACGCTTTGTTTAGAACTGCACCAACTGACAGCTCCACCGTTTAATGTAAACACGTATCCGGTTTGCGATTTAGAATCGTCCGGATCAGTGTCAAAGCTTGCATCAACGTAACCTTTTACGGTGAGCTCTTTGTCACCTCCATATACGAGAAACATATCCTTAGTCCTTTTCAGGTATTTCAGGATGTTCTTGACCGCTGTCCAGTGATCCACTCCTGGATTACTTTGGTACCTCCCTGCTAAACTTATAGCAAGGCACACATCAGGTCTGGTACACAGCATTGCATACATGATAGAGCCTATGGCTGATGCATAGGGAACATCTTTCACATTCTCTCTATCTTCTGCAGTGGTCGGGCATTGAGTCTTACTCAATTTCACACCTTGTAATACAGGCAAGAATCCTTTCTTTGCTTGATCCATTTTGAATTTCTTCAAAATCTTGTCAAGGTATGTGCTTTGTGAAAGTCCAATTAAGTGTCTTGATCTATCTCTATAGATCTTAATGCCTAATATGTAAGCAGCTTCACCGAGGTCTTTCATTGAAAAACTTTTATTCAAGTATCCCTTTATGCTATCCAGAAATTCTATATCATTTCCAATTAGTAATATGTCATCCACATATAATATCAGAAATGCTACAGAGCTCCCACTCACTTTCTTGTAAATACAGGCTTCTCCGAAAGTCTGTATAAAACAAAATGCTTTGATCACACTATCAAAACGTTTATTCCAACTCCGAGAGGCTTGCACCAGTCCATAAATGGATCGCTGGAGCTTGCACACTTTGTTAGCTCCCTTTGGATCGACAAAACCTTCTGGTTGCATCATATACAACTCTTCTTCCAGAAATCCATTCAGGAATGCAGTTTTGACATCCATCTGCCAAATTTCATAATCATAAAATGCGGCAATTGCTAACATGATTCGGACAGACTTAAGCATCGCTACGGGTGAGAAGGTCTCATCGTAGTCAATCCCTTGAACTTGCCGAAAACCTTTTGCGACAAGTCGAGCTTTGTAGACAGTAACATTACCATCAGCGTCAGTCTTCTTCTTAAGATCCATTTATTCTCAATTGCTTGCCGATCATCGGGCAAGTCAACCAAAGTCCACACTTTGTTCTCATACATGGATCCCATCTCAGATTTCATGGCTTCAAGCCACTTTGCGGAATCTGGGCTCACCATTGCTTCTTCATAGTTCGTAGGTTCATCATGATCTAGTAGCATGACCTCCAGAACAGGATTACCGTACCACTCTAGTGCGGATCTTACTCTGGTTGATCTACGAGGTTCAGTAGTATCTTGATCTGAAGTTTCATGATCATTATCATTGGCTTCCTCACTAACTGGTGTAGGTGTCACTGAAACAGTTTTCTGTGATGAACTACTTTCCAGTAAGGGAGCAGGTACAGTTACCTCGTCAAGTTCTACTTTCCTCCCACTCACTTCTTTCGAGAGAAACTCCTTCTCTAGAAATGATCCATTCTTAGCAACGAATGTCTTGCCTTCGGATCTGTGATAGAAGGTGTACCCAACAGTTTCCTTTGGGTATCCTATGAAGACACATTTCTCCGATTTGGGTTCGAGCTTATCAGGTTGAAGCTTTTTCACATAAGCATCGCAGCCCCAAACTTTAAGAAACGACAACTTTGGTTTCTTGCCAAACCACGGTTCATAAGGCGTCGTCTCAACGGATTTTGATGGTGCCCTATTTAACGTGAATGCGGCCGTCTCTAAAGCATATCCCCAAAATGATAGCGGTAAATCAGTAAGAGACATCATAGATCGCACCATATCTAGTAAAGTACGATTACGACGTTCGGACACACCATTACGCTGTGGTGTTTCGGGTGGCGTGAGTTGCGAAACTATTCCACAGTTTTTCAAATGTACACCAAACTCGTAACTCAAATATTCTCCTCCACGATCAGATCGTAGAATTTTTTATTTTTTTTACGATGATTTTCAACTTCACTCTGAAATTCTTTGAACTTTTCAAATGTTTCAGACTTATGTTTCATTAAGTAGATATACCCATATCTGCTTAAATCATCTGTGAAGGTGAGAAAATAACGATATCCGCCACGAGCCTCAATATTCATCGGGCCACATACATCGGTATGTATGATTTCCAACAAATCTGTTGCTCTCTCCATAGTACCGGAGAACGGTGTTTTAGTCATCTTGCCTATGAGGCACGGTTCGCAAGTACCAAGTGATTCATAATCAAGTGGTTCCAAAAGTCCATCAGCATGGAGTTTCTTCATGCGCTTTATACCGATATGACCTAAACGACAGTGCCACAAATAAGTTGCACTTTCGTTATCAACTCTGCATCTTTTGGCTTCAACATTATGAATATGTGTATTACTACTATCGAGATTCAATAAGAATAGACCACTCTTCAAGGGTGCATGACCATAAAAGATATTACTCATATAAATAGAACAACCATTATTCTCTGATTTAAATAAATAACCGTCTCGCATTAAACAAGATCCAGATATAATGTTCATGCTCAACGCTGGCACCAAATAACAATTACTTAGGTCTAATATTAATCCCGAAGGTAGATGTAGAGGTAGCTTGCCGACTGCGATCACATCGACTTTGGAACCGTTTCCCACGCGCATCGTCACCTCGTCCTTTGCCAGTGCCCGCTTATTCCGTAGTCCCTGTTTCGAGTTGCAAATATTAGCAACAGAACCAGTATCAAATACCCAGGTGCTACTGCGAGCTCTAGTAAGGTACAGATCAATAACATGTATATCACATATACCTTTGTTCACCTTGCCATCCTTCTTATCCGCCAAATACTTGGGGCAGTTCCGCTTCCAGTGACCAGTCTGCTTGCAGTAGAAGCACTCAGTTTCAGGCTTAGGTCCAGACTTGGGTTTCTTCTCTTGAGCAGCAACTTGCTTGCCGTTCTTCTTGAAGTTCCCCTTTTTCTTCCCTTTGCCCTTTTTCTTGAAACTAGTGGTCTTGTTAACCATCAACACTTGATGCTCCTTCTTGATTTCTACCTCCGCAGCTTTCAGCATTGCGAAGAGCTCGGGAATAGTCTTGTTCATCCCTTGCATATTATAGTTCATCACGAAGCTCTTGTAGCTTGGTGGCAGTGATTGGAGAATTCTGTCAATGACGCAATCATCCGGAAGATTAACTCCCAATTGAATCAAGTGATTATTATACCCAGACTTGAGTATATGCTCACTGACAGAACTGTTCTCCTCCATCTTGCAGCTATAGAACTTATTGGAGACTTCATATCTCACAATTCGGGCATTTGCTTGAAATATTAACTTCAACTCCTGGAACATCTCATATGCTCCATGACGTTCAAAACGTCATTGAAGTCCCGATTCTAAGCCGTAAAGCATGGCACACTGAACTATCGAGTAGTCATCAGCTTTGCTCTGCCAGACGTTCATAACATCTGGTGTTGCTCCAGCAGCAGGCCTGGCACCCAGCGGTGCTTCCAGGACGTAATTTTTCTGTGCAGCAATGAGGATAATCCTCAAGTTACGGACCCAGTCCGTGTAATTGCTACCATCATCTTTCAACTTTGCTTTCTCAAGGAACGCATTAAAATTCAACGGAACAACAGCACGAGCCATCTATCTACAATCAACATAAACAAGCAAGATACTATCAGGTACTAAGTTCATGATAAATTTAAGTTCAATTAATCATATTATTTAAGAACTCCCACTTAGATAGACATCCCTCTAATCCTCTAAGTGATTACGTGATCCAAATCAACTAAACCATGACCGATCATCACGTGAGATGGAGTAGTTTTCAATGGTGAACATCGTTATGTTGATCATATCTACTATATGATTCACGCTCGACCTTTCGGTCTCCGTGTTCCGAGGCCATATCTGCATATGCTAGGCTCGTCAAGTTTAACCTGAGTATTCTGCGTGTGCAAAACTGGCTTGCACCCGTTGTAGATGGACGTAGAGTTTATCACACCCGATCATCACGTGGTGTCTGGGCACGACGAACTTTGGCAACGGTGCATACTCAGGGAGAACACTTCTTGATAATTTAGTGAGAGATCATCTTATAATGCTACCGTCAATCAAAGCAAGATAAGATGCATAAAAAGATAAACATCACATGCAATCAATATAAGTGATATGATATGGTCATCATCATCTTGTGCTTGTGATCTCCATCTCCGAAGCACCGTCATGATCACCATCGTCACCGGCGCGACACCTTGATCTCCATCGAAGCATCGTTGTCGTCTCGCCAATCTTATGCTTCCACGACTATCACTACCGTTTAGTAATAAAGTAAAGCATTACATCGCGATTGCATTGCATACAATAAAGCGACAACCATATGGCTCCTGCCAGTTGCCGATAACTCGGTTACAAAACATGATCATCTCATACAATAAAATTCAGCATCATGCTTTGACCATATCACATCACAACATGCCCTGCAAAAACAAGTTAGACGTCCTCTACTTTGTTGTTGCATGTTTTACGTGGCTGCTACGGGCTTAAGTAAGAACCAATCTCACCTACGCATCAAAACCACAACGATAGTTTGTCAAATAGACTCCGTTTTAACCTTCGCAAGGACCGGGCGTAGCCATACTTGGTTCAACTAAAGTTGGAGAGACAGTCGCCCGCAAGCCATCTCTGTGCAAAGCACGTCGAGGGAACCGGTCTCGCGTAAGCGTACGCGTAAGGTTGGTCCGGGTCGTCTCGTCCAACAATACCGCCGAACCAAAGTATGACATGCTGGTAGGCAGTATGACTTGTATCGTCCACAACTCACTTGTGTTCTACTCGTGCATATAACATCAACATAAATAACCTGGCTCGGATGCCACTGATGTGTTTCGTAGTAATTTCAAAAAATTTCCTACGCGCACACAGGATCATGTGATGCATAGCAACGAGGGGAGAGTATTGTCTATGTACCCAACGCAGACCGACTACGGAAGCGATGACACGACGTAGAGGAAGTAGTCGTACGTCTTCTCGATCCAACCGATCAAGTACCGAAACTACGGCACCTCCGAGTTCGAGCACACGTTCAGCTCGATGACGATCCCCGGACTCCGATCCAGCAAAGTGTCGGGGAAGAATTTCGTCAGCACGACGGCGTGGTGACGATCTTGATGAACTACAGCAGCAGGGCTTCGCCTAAACTCCGCTACAGTATTATCGAGGAATATGGTGGCAGGGGGCACCGCACACGGCTAAGGAATAGATCACGTGGATCAACTTGTGTCAACTTGTGTGTTTAGAGGTGCCCCTGCCTCCGTATATAAAGGAGGAGAGGAGGGGAGGCTGGCCGGCGAAGGGGGGGAGGCGCAGGAGAGTCCTACTCCCACTGGGAGTAGGATTCCCCCTCCAATCCTAGTCCAACTAGGATTCCTCGGAGGGGAAAAGAGGAGGAGGGGGCCGGCCACCTCTCCTAGTCCTAATAGGACTAGGGGAAGGGGGGGCGCAGCCCATCTAGGGCAGCCCCTTCTCTTTTCCACTAAGGCCCACTATGGCCCAAATAGCTCCCGGGGGGTTCCGGTAACCCTCCCGGTATTCCGGTAAAATCCCGATTTCACCCGGAACACTTCCGATATCCAAATATAAGCTTCCAATATATCAATCTTTACGTCTCGGCCATTTCGAGACTCCTCGTCATGTCCGTGATCACATCCGGGACTCTGAACAACCTTCGGTACATCAAAATGCATAAACTCATAATATAACTGTCATCGTAACCTTAAGCGTGCGGACCCTACGGGTTCGAGAACAATGTAGACATGACCGAGACACGTCTCTGGTCAATAACCAATAGCGGGACCTGGATGCCCATATTGGCTCCTACATATTCTACGAAGATCTTTATCGGTCAGACCGCATAACAACATACGTTGTTCCCTTTGTCACCGGTATGTTACTTGCCCGAGATTCGATCGTCGGTATCCAATACCTAGTTCAATCTCGTTACCGGCAAGTCTCTTTACTCGTTCCGTAATACATCATCTCACAACTAACATATTAGTTGTAATGCTTGCAAGGCTTATGTGATGTGTATTACCGAGAGGGCCCAGAGATACCTCTCCGACAATCGGAGTGACAAATCCTAATCTCGAAATACGCCAACCCAACATCGACCATTGGAGACACCTGTAGTACTCCTTTATAATCACCCAGTTACGTTGTGACGTTTGGTAGTACCCAAAGTGTTCCTCCGGTAAACGGGAGTTGCATAATCTCATAGTCATAGGAACATGTATAAGTCATGAAGAAAGCAATAGCAACATACTAAACGATCGTGTGCTAAGCTAATGGAATGGGTCATGTCAATCAGATCATTCTACTAATGATGTGACCTCGTTAATCAAATAACAACTCATTGTTCATGGTTAGGCAACATAACCATCTTTGATTAACGAGCTAGTCAAGTAGAGGCATACTAGTGACACTTTGTTTGTCTATGTATTCACACATGTATTATGTTTCCGGTAAATACAATTCTAGCATGAATAATAAACATTTATCATGATTATAAGGAAATAAATAATAACTTTATTATTGCCTCTAGGGCATATTTCCTTCAGTAATGGCCTTATCCACCAGTGTTTTAAAATTTGGGAAGGTGTGCACGACCAGCTGGCATTTAAGCGCGGGTGCTAGGCCTTCCAAGAATTTTTCCATCTTCTTGCTTTCAGTCGCTCTTCGTTGGCGTAGCGAGACAGCAGAGTAAATTGGCTGTTGTATTCTGACACTGTCATGGTCCTTTGTTTGAGGTCATCAAATTCTCTCTTCTTGATCTTCATAACACTTTTAGGAATGTGTGCCCCACGAAAACCTTCCTTGAAATCCTCCCAGGTTATTTCATTTTCGTTGGGGTGCATGTGTAGGAAATTTTCCCACCACAATGCAGCTGCTCCCGTGAGATAATGCGGTGCATATAGTACTTTCTCATGGTCTGAACACTATGCAATAACTAATTTTCTCTCCATGTCTCGAAGCCAGTCGTCGGCCTCAAGAGGTTTGTCAGTATGAGAAAATATTGGGGGACGCGTCTTTTGTAACTCAGATAACTTGGATTGCTGCTGATACTGTCCACGGTTATTTCCCATATTGATGAATTGGTTCATCATTTCCTGATGTTGTTGCTGACTCTATTCATAAAGACGACACACTTGGGTAAATGTTGTTTCACTGTCCTGCTGACTTGTCTGTCCCTGAGTGAAATTGTGGTTTGGTGGTGTGCCATAATTTTCTTCGGGCTGATTTGGCATGGAGCGCGTCCAAGGATGAGACATCTTTCACTCTGGGGATATATTTTGTGAAACTCGTAAGACAAGAAAAGAGTCGCAAAAGTCAATAAAATCACACATACGGGAAATTTTAAAAGCTCCAAGGAAAATACACTATTTGCGCGCGGAGAAGGACTATTACATATCTTACATGCGGACAGTAATTATGCAATACATCACTCAGGATATGCGTACATAATCCTGACATGTTATTGAGACTAGTGCACTTCTCCAGACCCTACATGATGCGCAAACAAACTACTTCTCACAACCTATGTACATATAAACATATCACACAAGTCGATGCATCGCATGGCGACTAAGCGTACTCAGTCGGAGATGGTGAGGATCTCCCTTGGCCTGCCGAGGGTGAGGCGCAGTGAGGCGGGGGACTCAACTTCCTCCTCGCTAATAGGTTCCATACGAGAAGCGCCGTGCTGAGCTGATGGAGCGGGTGCCATAGGTGGAGTAACATGAATATGAGTGGGCGCAATAGGTGGAGTAGCACGAATAGGAGTGGGCGCAATAAGCGAAGTAGCACGATTAGGAGTGGGCGCAATAAGTGGTGCAGAGCGAACGGGAGTGGGTGCAATTACTTGGTTGAACTCCTCAGTGGTAGGCAGACGACGAGCAGTTGCGAGAATGGTAGGTGAATGAGATGCTGAGGACAAGATGAAAGTCAGCGGTGGAGCAGTGTGCAGGAGTTCCCTCCTGTTGGAGGCACAGCCATGGACTGAGTCCATGCGGGCAGCAACAAGGTCGTCCACCATGCTATCGAAGGCTGCCTCCAGAGCTCGGAGGTACTCGACAAGCATCTCAAAGGCCTCGTCACGTTCTCCTCTGGGGAAAGCGAATGAGTAATGACAGGTGTAAGGCACATGGCATGGAAGGTAGCGGTAGTGACGGGTCTTCATTGCAGGAAGAACATCCCGGAGACGAGCTATCGCCTCACGGGCAGCCATCTGCATAGCATGCCTCTCTGTAGGCATGGCTCTCCCCAAGAACCGGAAGCAGCATATCTCGGCACGCCCTCCCTTGAGTTGCACCGCGGCCTGGTGCATGGTCAGCCTGTCATTGATCTTGTGTGGGTAGAGTGTGAAGACTGGGCGCACTGACGGCCCCATCGCGACCTGAACGACGAAGGAGAGGAGCTTGACGAACCCCTCAGGCACGTTGGCGAACATCTGTGACTCACAGTCGTTGCCAGCCATCTACAAAAGTAGGCAAAAATTCTGAACGATCAGATCATAAATTTATGTTGACTGTCAGAAAAATGACTACATTTGCAAAAACATGAATAGACTCTATCATGCTAATAACCAATTAGCGATCGCACCTAGTGGCTTCCTACAGTCAGCCTGGCTCTGGTACCAAGTTTGTCACGACCGGTTTTTCAATAAAATACTTATTGAGAAAATCGATCTTTTGATCCCAGTATAGGAAGAGTTATCCTCACTGGTAGACAAATACTTGAAATACAGAGGACCAGTAGCATTAAATATATTACAGGGTTGAGCTGAGGCTGCTCAACAATTTATTACAAACACCCCAATATCATACATAAGGGCGGTTATGACACAGGGGTGTGGTGACATGCTACTAGCTCGAGATAAAAGTGGTGGTGGATAACTTGACTCCTAACTGGCAGCTCATCGAGCGTCGAGGTGAGGCTCGATGAATTTATTTCTGGGGTAGCGGAAGCGGATATAATACAGTGACCAAATCCAAGATCACACAGGACTGACTGGGACTCCTCTAGGCGTCGGACTCGCTATCGAACTCTTCATCCATGAGATCGCCTTCATCAACATCTGGCCAAATCAACAAGCCAGGTGAGAACTTTGAAAGTACTCGCAAGACAGTTCGGACAAAAGATATAACAAATGTATGCATGAATGCGTCTTGAGCAAAAATAATGATGCTCATCCAAATAATAAAAATGCACGACATGGTAAGTAAAACAAACAACTGAAAACCGATCGGGTGTCTGGAGCGACGCCTCGAAAGGTAAACAAATGAAAATCATGCCGCAGTCGGGCGTCTAGACGACACCACATAAAGGGCTTATATTGAAAAGTAAAAGACAAGCGTGCCACAGTCGGACGTCTGAGCGACATCGCAGAAAGGGCTTATATCAAAAGTAAATAACAAGCGTGCCAAAGTCGGACGTCTGAGCGACATCACAGAAAGGGCTTTTATTGAAAATAAATAACAAGCGTTCCACAGTCGGACGTTTGAGCGACATCACAGAAAGAGCTTTTATTGAAAATAAATAACAAGCGTGCCACAGTCGGACGTCTGAGCGACATCACAGAAAGGGCTTTTATTGAAAATAAATAACAAGCGTGCCACAGTCGGACGTCTGAGTGACATCACAGAAAGGGCTTATATCAAAAGTAAATAACAGGTGTGCCACAGTCGGACGTCTGAGCGACATCACAGAAAGGGCTTGTATCAAAAATAAATAACAGGTGTGCCACAGTCAGACGTCTGAACGACATCACAGAAAGGGCTTATATCAAAAATAAATAACAGGTTAGTCCATCCACAAGAATAAACTATTAACCTGACTTAACACTCATGTGATTCACCGGAGTTGTCATTGAGTCTGACATTTGACGAGATAAGATGATCACAGTACTTGGACATGTACAAGATGATTCAAAGGATTTTTGACTCTGCAGAGTTTGTACTAACTGCCCACAGCCAACGGATTTCCGTAGTCACAAAGGACTAGTTCCGTTTACGGTATTTCAGTAGAAACACATCTAACTAGTACACACCCATTCCACCTCACGATGCCTGGAATCACCCTTGACAACGTCCAAGAAAAACTTTGAGACTGGGAGGTCACAACCTCGAATAGCATGGGATCAAATTTTTGTATGCGCGCTCTAAGGGGTGCCCCCCTCTCGGTCCCAACCGGAAACACCCATGCCCCCTGACCGGATGACGGGCTTTAATCCAGGGCCATGGAACCCTCATCCCGGCCTCTCTATTTGGTGTGTACCAGGAAAACGGTTTGCAACTTACTAAGCCATATTCCTTGCGGAAAACATGTGGTAGCACAGGGAAGGAAAAGAATGGGAATGTGACTTGATTCATGTTGACACTAAAGTCAAATAGACTGGCATAAGACTGGCATGCCACAACACTGCCATCTTACCCATTTTCATGCCATCACATGGCCATGCAAACTTATATCCAACAACATATGGATTTCCGAAACTCACTTGCTTCACCTTTGCATGAATTATAACATTTAACGAAATGTTCATAAACATGCCATGATACTACTAAATGCAAACATGCAACAACCACTCATTATATCAAGAGTTCAAACATGCTTGCCTGGTTCGGAGTAGTTGGAGTCTAACTGGGTGAAGTTCGCAGCTCCGTCACCTCCTCCGGTATCTACGGTATAAGAAAAATACATACGTAACATAAATACCGCGAGGTGCACAAAAGTATTCCAAATATTTCTCAAATAAATCTGATAAAAAACTAGATAAAATTTTAAAGAGGACAGAAAAGGAATCAAACAAAAATCCTTCTCTGTTTAAAAAGTTATAAGGGTTTTAATTTAGGGACCTTTCTGTAATGAAATAGAAAACTCTCAGGGGGCTGAGCAGAAAATTCCAGAAAACGATTCGGATTAGAAAGCGCATTTGCCAGAATACGCTTTCAGAAAATGGTTCGAAAAAAAGAACAAAGAGGCTGACGGGCGGGTCCCACCCGTCAGGTTTGAATATTCAAACGAGGGAGACGGGGCTCCTCGACGCCGAGAGCTGCGGTGGTCGCCGATGGCGATTCACGGCGAGGCAGGGGGATCAGGTGGTACCTCCGTGTTCAGTGCGTCCTTTCGCATTGGTGGGTGGTGGTGGTGGTCGCCGGCGAGCACCACGTCGACGTCGGCCCTTGCTCCGGCAGACGGTGGTTCGGGTAGTCGTGGGCCTCGTCGGAGAGAGCTGCTGGGGTCAAATCGGAGTGGGGGTTAGTCTCCTAGAGGTGTCATGAGGCTACGGGCAAGTCTAGGGCGGTGGAGGAGCTCTCACCAGAGAGAACGCTGCCGGAGCCCGAAGCGGACGGAGGTGGCCGGAGTTGAGGAAGAAGGGCCCCTCGAGGCTCTTCCAGTGGCTGGGCGGGGTCTGGTGAGGCGGTGGAGATGTGTGGGGTCGAGAGCGAGCTCGAAGGCGCTATTTATAGCCGGCCCGAGGTGGTTGCCGTGAACGGGATAAGTCCGACGAGCGATTACGGCGGCGCTGTGGCTGGACGGTTGGTTTAGGGGCTTGAGCATCGTCTAGACGGAGTACTAATTCCATCCCGGTGCCTAACTCAGCAAGGCAGGGGCGGTTATGGCCTGTCCCCAACGGAACGGCCGTACGGCACGTCGGTGGCAGAGAGCGCACCCTGAGCGTGCCAGTCCTTAGCGACGATGCTGCAGGCGTGCGCTGGCAAGGGAGACGGCCACGCGGAGCTCCCAGGTGGCTTGGGCGGTGCCGAACGGCGTTGTGCCGCAGGGTGCCCCCTATCGGCCGCCACGGGAGATTCTGCCGCCGTGGAAGACGCTGGCGCAGGCGGGCCAGGGTGCCACCGACGCCAGGAACCAGCCAAGTGCGCGTGCGGCACTCCGAACAAGGAGGAGGGGCCGTGCACAACGCGTCAGGCGCACAGTTGACAGGTGACTGAACACTGACGAAGAAACGACACTGAACTTTCTGAAACTCTGAATTTTTCTGAAAATGCATAGTAATAGTGCTGGCCAGGTGTTCGACAGAATGATTCTGGTATGTGGGAGGTTCTCCTTGAGCTGATTTATGGTGGGGTGGCCTCTCATTGCATCTGGGGGCTGCCTAAATTTTGGTGGAATTTTTGGAGAAGAGGAGATATGAATTTCACCAAATTTGACAAAACTGGTCCAAACTTGCAGAGACTGAAATTTGAAAATTTTGAAAAGAAGAAGAGTGGATCTTGATGATTCTAGGTTGTGGGTACTAAGGACTATCCAGAGGAGTTGGTTTGAGATCAAAACTCAAAGGAAATTAGGCGCTTCCCTTGTAGAGCATCTAGGCTTAGAAATAATGGCAGAATTGTTTTGAGGAGAAAAACAAAAGGATAAAAATCCAAAAATGGATTTAACTTGTTGGGACAGAATGTTTGGATTGCCCTAAAGTGGAAGGAGGGGTTTTTGCGAGAATTTTACCACAAGAGGCATGGTAAAAACAAGAATGGATCAAAACCAAAGAATAGCCCAAAACCAAAAAGGTTTCTTTTTGAAGAAATTAAATCCAAGAAATGCTTTTGAGAAGAAAAACTCAGAAGAGAGGTTTTTAAGAAGGGTTTAAATGACCTTCTTCAAACCAAGCAGGGCTTTTGCTGCAAACAAAAACAACAAAAAATTTGGAGTGTCACAAAAACATGAAACCTTGTTTGATGTAATGTCATGTCACCAAGATGGTGTGGTACAAAAATTGGTTTGCTTGACAAAAATTTAGACACACACCCTCACAGACCGGAGCAACTCACTAGAAGGCTCGTGGTTCTGAGAGGGAACAATGCATATTTGATGATGAACGGCAGATAGCTTCCTTTTACGGCCTTCAAATTTTTCTACGTGTAATGTGCTGTCACATCCCTAGTCCTGGTATGCAGTAGGCTAGCCCTTCATGTGTGCATCATGTTTAACTTCCAAATGAACTTGAAATGGGGGATGTTCAAACCCTAGCATAAAAAGGAATTCACTAGGTTCACCTGAAATATTCTCAGTAAGTCCAAATGGCTTTCAAAAATGTTCATCATTTCTGTTTATGACTGTAAACAGTAACCGGAGGTGTTGCACATTTTTCCATGACATATTTGGTCACTGGATTAAATCATATAGTATTTGCAATTGGGCATTTAAATGCTATATATTATTTAATGTGCTCAATTAATTCTGAACTTAAGTGTGGGCTGTTAGGAATAATCCCAACAGAGCCCACAATTATTTGCAGGATTTTTGGAAACGTTTTAGTATTTTTAGAAAAGCCCTAAATTTTACAGAAAATATAAAACAGGAAATAAAACAGAGCAACCTTACCTGGACTTACCTTGAGGCCCACCAGGGATACCAGCCCACCTGCGCGGCCCATTACTATGCAGCCCAGCTGCCAGTCATCTTCCTTCCCCTCGCCCCGAAGCAGTTGCGTGCTGGACGCACGCGCGTCGACGCCGGCCACCTCCTGCTTCGCGCTGGAGGCCTCTCCTTCGTCCTAATCCACGTCTGGCGATGCCATGCACCCTTCTGGACCTCTCTCACTCTCTCCCGTGCTTCTCCCCTCCTCTTCTCTCTTTCCCTCTCGCGCCCGAGCGCAACCACCGCCGCCGCTCGTAGTTGCCGCGGCCACCGCTTCCTCCTCGCCCGTCTGACGTGCCCGAGAGCTCCACCTCCGCCTTCTACGCCTCCTCGATGAGCCAAGCAACCGGGGACGCGCCGTATCGCCGCCATCGACATTATCTTCAACCTCGGGCACCGCCGATCGCCGTCGCCGATACGTCGTCCACAACCCGTCCCCGAGCCCGCTGAGACCATCGTCCAACTCCCTGTGAGCTCCTCCGTCGCTACCCACTCTTCCCCGCGTCAATTACTTGTCGTAGCCACCGTCCCCTTGCTAACAGCAGCCGTTGCTGCACGGGCTCGTCGTCGGCGAAGCCCCGATGACCATTTGGTCACGGCGTGCATCCGTTGTGCTCGCCGCGACTTGTAGAGCATCGCTAGCGCCTTGCCTCGCTCCTTTGCATACCGTAGCCGCGTCCCTGTGCGCACCCGATCTCCGGCGGCCGCAAAAGAGCTTGCCGCCGTTAGCTCCGGCCACCCCAGCTACTTCCGCTTGTTGCTTTGGATGCGCCTCACTCCCAGGAACCCGTAGGAGCAAACCACGCGTCGAATGGTGCTCCGTAGCGAGCACACGGTGCATCTCGCCGTCGGCCATGGTCGTCGTCGGCGAAACTCCGATGGCTGACGTGGCACGATTAGTTTAGGTACTAATCGCGTTTAGTTAGTGTTCCGTGTTGTTGACACATGGGCCCCACGCCCTAAATAACCCCAAGTTCTATTTCCTGTTTAGTTCAGATTAACTCAGCGGGACCCACGCGTCAGAGTTGACCCAGCTGACATGGCCGTTGACCTGGCCCACCTGTCAGCGTCACTAACTAGCCCGAGTCACTGACCAGTGGACCCCACTGGTCAGGTTTGACCTGGAGGCGCCCAGTTGACCTGCTGACATCAGGGTGATGTCATGTTGACGCAACATGTATTTTCTGGATTTAAGTTTATTCAGGAAATTCCAAAAAATACCTAAAACTTCTAAAATTCATATAAAATCAACCGTAACTCCAAATGAAATAAGTTATATATGAAAAATGATCAGAAAAATCCAATCTATCCATCTGTACCATTTTCATGCATGTTAAAACAAGTTATGACCACTGTTTAGGGCAAATCAAATAAATGGCATATGAATATCCACATATGGAGTTTGAATTTGAACCTAGGGTTCAAACCAACTCCATTTAACTTGCTGCTAGTTGCATTAGCCCAAACCACAGCATATTGCCATCTCATGATCATGCATCATATTGTGCATTGCATTGATTGTGTTTCTTCTTTGTTTGTCGGTGCTTGTCCCCTCTCGGTAGACGATGTTCCGACGTTGTGATCGTTGACACTGATGAAGACTCAATGTTATCTTCAGAAGTGCCAGGCAAGCAAAACCCCCTTGTTCATTCCGATACAATCCCACTCTCTCGCTCCTGCTCTCTTTTACTGCATTAGGACAACAACGATTCAACTGTTACATGATGCGGTAGTTGAACCCCTTTCCTCTAAATGACCTGTCATTGCCACAGTAAATAGATGAAACCCACTAGCATGAGTAGGAGTTGTTTGAACCCTGATGTGCCTACTCATTCATGCTTGTTTGTCATGCCTGCTACTGCTTAGAGTTGAGTCAGGTCTGATTCATCGGGGATGAATTGGAGGTGTGTAAACATGTCCTACTGTGTGTGAGCTAAGTGTGTGAACACGATTTGGTAGGTAGCGGTGAGAGGCCATGTAGGAGTACATGGTGGGTTGTCTCATTGCAGCCGTCCTCGGGAACTGAGTTCTGTGTTTGTGATCCATGGACAGTTACTACCACACATTGGGTTCCGATAACTCGACCCCTCTCAACTAATTAATCAACATGATCTCTGTCCAGGAGTTGCAACTAGTTTCTGGTGTTCGTAGGTAGTGCTAGTAGTCTACCAAGTGGCACCCGGTACAGGTGGGCTTGGGATAGACTAGGCACAGTGGCCCAGTGTACCAAGTGGCACCCGGATGGTGGGCTTGGGAACCCTGCACACATCATTTGGGGCCGTGAGCGACACCCCGGCCGGATCTCCTTGCGGATGGAACCCGAATAGGCGATAAACCTAGACGAGCGACTTGTGTGGTTAGTCAGGTCATGGCCGACACCCTCGCTGGGCTTCCGCTTGAAGGTTGCCGAGTACATGTCGTGTAAACGACGGTAAGAGGTGAGAGCGTGTGTGAAGAAGTACACCCCTGCAGGGTTAATATGATCTATTCTAATAGCCGTGTCCGCGGTAAAGGACTTCTGGGTTGCCTGTACAGTTCATAGACAAGTGAAAGTGGATACTCTAAAATGCGCAAGATAAGTGTGAGTGCTATGGATGGCGTTCTCGTAGGGAGACGGGAGCGGATCCATAGTGGTGTATTGATATGGTGAATATGTGGACTCGTGTGCGCCACCTCAAAAGAGTTACTTACAGTCGTAGTTCAGGTTAGCCACCGAGTCAAAGCGGGCTTGCTGCAGTTAAACCCCACGATCCCCTTTGTTGATAATGATGCATATGTAGTTAGTTCTGATGTAAGTCTTGCTGGGTACATTAGTACTCACGTTTGCCTATTTTACGTTTTTGCAGAGAGACTTCAGTCTCACTAGTAGTTCCACGTGGACTTCGACGTTTAGCATGTTACCTCAGCTACGATCTTGAGCCCTTGGCAGGATCTGGTAGATAGTCAGGCTTCTCAGCCTTTTTGATTTGTAGATGTCTGTACTCAGACATGTTAAGCTTCCGTTTGTGCTTTGACTTGTATGCTCTGAATGTTGGGTCGTGAGACCCATGTTGGTAATATCTCGCTCCTCGGAGCCTATTGAATAATACTTTGAGTCGTAGAGTTATGTTGTGATGCCATTTTGTATTTGCACATATCGAGCATATTGTGTGTATGTTATTGAGATGCTTGGTATGTGTGGGATCTGACTATCTAGTTGTTTATCCTTAGTAGCCTCTCTTACCGGGAAATGTCTCCTAGTGTTTCCACTGAGCCATGGTAGCTTGCTACTGCTCCGGAACACTTAGGCTGGCCGGCATGTGTCCTTCTTCGTTCTTGTGTCTGTCCCCTCGGGGAAATGTCACGTGATGAATTCCGGAGTCCTGTTAGCCCGCTACAGCCCGGTTCACCGGAGTCCTGCTAGCCCAGTGCTACAGCCTGGATTCACTCGCTGATGACCGACACGTTCGTTGTTGGGTCATGTATGCCTGTCCCTGTAAGTTAGTGCCACTTTGCGTTCACGACTAGCCATGTTAGCTCGGGTTCTTTGTCATATGGATGCTAGCGGCACTATCATATACGTGAGCCAAAAGGCGCAAATGGTCCCGGGCCAGGTAAGGTGGCACCCGTGGGAATACCGTGCGTGAGGCCGCAAAGTGATATGATGTGTTACATGCTAGATCAGTGTGACTTAGGATCGGGGTCCTGACAGCTTTGGTATCAGAGCTTGACTGTCTGTAGGATTACCAAGCCAAACTGGTCGAAGTTGAGTCTAGAAATTCTTTAGTTATATAAGGGAATTGATTGTGGATGGGAACGTAAGGCTCTTTTTACTCCTTATACCTCATGCCTTCTGATCCGAGTCATCCTATCTTTCCTACGGGGTTAAGGAACTAGGCTTTCTCTTCTTTCTATCAGGATCACGTGTTACTAATCCGTAGACCTATATGATTGATGGTTCTAAGCTTGAGTTCAGTTCCTACTATCTTCTGTATGTTCATAGTTGATCTCAAAACCTTGATATCATGATGATCGAGTGGTTATGCCACCTTTTTGTAGGATGTCTCAAATCTTTTGAGCATTTACAGCCGTTATGCTATCCGAGTCATCCCAGGTTTCTACAATATTCTGATGCATTTGCAAATTCCTTCTTCCGTTCCCGATGTCCTCTCTGGCCAGGTTAACCACACTAGACGGTGAGTTGAGGTACTCTATTGCCTTGACATATATGTTGGAATTATGATTATGGCCCTAGGTGTCTTGGAGTATTACCTAGTAATCTAGCCATGTTTGAGTTCTCAGTGTGATGAATCTGGCCATCATTCTCGAGAGCATCCTGTGATGCCACTTAGTAGTAGGTATTCTATTCCTGGGTTTTCGAACCAAGATTCACCCTACTTACTTCATGTTGATAGTGTTGCTAGTTCCTTTAGGTTATTAGTAACCTTTGCATTAGTCCTTGAGGTCCATGATAAATCGTTCTTCCAAATACCATGAACTACTTATGGCAGTAGTTCCTCGTCGAACCGAAAGATCACAATCAGAGTGCTCTTGAAGAGTTCTCGATTCTATGATGTTACTCTGCCAGTTCTACCCTTCTGCATGGGTTATTCGGAAGAAATATGATGAGCTTTGCTCGACATATTAATCTATGCATCCACGACTCAGAAAATCATATGTTCCTTTGAGTTGTCCCTCTTTAGTTGTATTCCGACCCCCGTCTATCAATTGATAGTCAGGAGTAATTGTGCCTCGTGTTCATCGATGCCTGTTATTCTTGTGGTCCGTCAAGCCATTCTATTCCAGAGTGACTAGGAGAAACAAACTCCAGTACCTCATCCATATCCAGGATTGGGTCAAAGCAGTTGTGTTCTGCAGATCAAAATGCTAATCTAGCTCTTGTTCTGTTCTACCTTGGAGTATTACCATCTTTATATCAAGAATATCATGGGAATTGCACACCATCCTATGAACTCTTGACACAGTGATACTTCTCGCCATAATTTTTCATTCCTCGGTTTCGTGTTGTCGCAACCGGAACGCCGACAAGTGAACTATGATGTGTGAAGTCAATACTCCTAGCAACCGTGTTGCTTGGTAGTTAATGGACAACAATCTCATCCTTAGCGTGTTGATTATTGAATCATCACCCTGGGGTTGATCGTGCTACCTAGTCCTTATTTCCGGTGCACTCCTCGATCAATGAGTTAGGATTGTGCCAATCCCTCGCTTATTTGATCATATCGTCTTGCCCTGAAAAGCAAGATTGTTCTTGAGCTTAGAAGCATATCGGTGGTTCGTGATTTTCCGATTATCTTCTTGGAAGTATCACCAGGTTATCACCTGACCACTATGTTGAGCTCGTGATCAAGTTGGTTTTCGAAACCACCCTTTCTCCAAGAATCCGTGTTGGATACCCCTGAGCTAGTTGGTTAAGCTAAACGACAACTTGGAGAGTTGGAAGATAAAAGCTTACCTAACTTAGTTCGTTTCAAAGGGATATCTTGGTGTTGGTGTGTTAGTTGAAGAAAGATGATATCTTCATCGATTGGTCCCTGTGATCAGTTGTTGGACCTATTGTCTTATAAAAACTTTGATTTGAGTATGGGCTATCGTCAAATCGAATCAGAACCAACGATGTTCGTAATGTTGTCTTACTCGCGGTTGATCCCTCGAGCTTACACCACTACATCCTTTGCTCTGACCAGTGCTATCACCTTGTTCACATAATTATGGAATTCCATTTATATGGAAACCTGGATGAATTGTTGTTGAGCCCATTGACAACATCCTTGTCTTTTCCATAATTTTGTCGAACATCCAGCTAGTATCGGAAACTTCTATAAGCATTATCTTCATGTCCCGTGCATGAAGCACATGCCCGGATGAAAGAAGTGACTTCCTCTAATTCATGTGCATTTGATGCAAGTTGCCGCCGTGGATTCGAGAAAGTCAATGTTGCTTTCTTTGGAACCATCCCAAGTCAGTCATGTATATGTGCAAAGTATTCTGTGGTTTGGAGACTTGCAACCCTCATTCTATATGTATTCCTAGCACACCAAGCCACTGATTGATTTGTTCAAGGAGAAGATGTTCCTTCTTAAGAGCAAGACTTATACAAGGACTTCGATGTCGTTAATGATGGCTCCCCGCCTGAACTCGGTAGTGTTTCATCATAAGACTACTACGTGGCCATGCTTGTCTGCGATAGTGTGTCCACATGTGTGTAGCAGAACCAGCTCATGTTTTGGAGCTTGCTATCGTAGTCCATTTTCCTGAGAATCTCGCAACGTCATCTATTCGGTTTGTGTTGCAAATTTTCTTTTCCAGACATGCTGTCTAAAATGTCATGTTACCAACCAGATCTGAATCTCAGGCAGATATGATGGTTGGAACTATTCCAAGATCTATGATGTAGGTCCCGACAAGGTTGATGTTGGCTGACACACCTAGCCGGAAGATTTATCATTGTAGTATCTTGAATGAGTAATTTGCCCATCTTCTCTATAAGGATTTCATGTGACTTTTCTAGAAGTGTTCCTTATAAATCCTTTCTCTTCCGAAGTCTGACCTATACTTGAGGGCCACGATAATGCTTTAGTTATGACTGTGGTATGTAGAACATCAAGGAGAACATTAGAAGCGGAGTGCTAAATGTCTCTCGGTCGATCGTCCAGATTTTGTTTCCTTGGCCTCGCTAGGGTGAAATCTGATAAAGTGTTATCTTCCTTCGCATCGGCATCCTCCATCACCATTCGTCATGGTAGTATGTTGTGTTGATAGGATCCTTGACACGGATGTTGGTAAGACCCTGATGAATATGGAAATGCTCAAGTTCTTGAGAGCACGCTCAGTCACTAGGTTATATCCCCGGTATCCATTGGATTGTGCCTTCCGTTTACCGAGTTGTCTTATAACTCTAGTTTCCTTTCCAAACTGAGTATGCCACTCTTTCGAACTCTTCCAAATGATCATTTGTGATTTGCCTTAAGCCGGTATAAAGAGTTCCAATGATCTTTGAATCAAAGGTAATTCTTTTTGCCACTTAAGGGATGACTCCACGAGTCACCTCCTCTAAAATGTCTCGTTATGGTATCATGGCAATTCAACTCCTTGCTACGTTGACAACCATTCACCACCCTCATAAGTGTGGAATTGTTGTCTATCTAGTGAACCTTCGTCATCCGTTCCACTCCATTCCTTAGATGTATGCTTCGTGTCTCAGCTCGAGAGATGTTGCTATGACTCACTTTGTGAGTTGATCCTAAGTTGATTGGTCTTCGAGAAGATCGATTCTTCTGGAGTTGTCCCTTTCCTCTCGTTGTCATGTTAGATGGAGATCTCAGAGCAAGACGTCGAGACAAGGATGGTGGTGGAATCAACGTTCTTATGAAGTGCACCTTGGATCATGACGATTGTGTTAGTTTGCATTCCCCTTCATCTTACCCTACGCTTGAATCTCAGGACGAGATTCTTGTTTAGTGGGGGCGAGTTGTCACATCCTTAGTCCTGGTATGCAGTAGGCTAGCCCTTCATGTGTGCATCATGTTTAACTTCCAAATAAACTTGAAATGGGGGATGTTCAAACCCTAGCATAAAAAGGAATTCACTAGGTTCACCTAAAATATTCTCAGTAGGTCCAAATGGCTTTCAAAAATGTTCAGCATTTCTGGTTAATACTGTAAACAGTAACCAGAGGTGTTGCACATTTTTCCATGACATATTTGGTCACTGAATTAAATCATATAGTATTTGCAATTGGGCATTTAAATTGTATATATTATTTAATGTGCTCAATTAATTCTGAACTTAAGTGTGGGCTGTTAGGAATAATCCCAACAGAGCCCACAATTATTTGCAGGATCTTTGGAAATGTTTTAGTATTTTTAGAAAAGCCCTAAATTTTACAGAAAATAGAAAACAGGAAATAAAACAGAGCAACCTTACCTGGACTTACCTTGAGGCCCACCAGGGATACCAGCCCACCTGCGCGGCCCGTTACTATGCAGCCCAGCTGCCAGTCATCTTCCTCCCCCTCGCCCCGAAGCAGCTGCGTGATGGACGCACGCGCGTCGACGCCGGCCACCTCCTGCTTCGCGCTGGAGGCCTCTCCTTCGTCCTAATCCGCGTCTGGCAACGCCACGCACCCTTCTGGACCTCTCTCACTCTCTCCCGTGCTTCTCCCCTCCTCTGCTCTCTTTCCCTCTCGCGCCCAAGCGCAACCACCGCCGCCGCTCGTAGTTGCCGCGGCCATCGCTTCCTCCTCGCCCCTCTGACGTGCCCGAGAGCTCCACCTCCGCCTTCTACGCCTCCTCGACGAGCCAAGCAACCGAGGACGCGCCGTATCGCCGCCATCGACATCATCTTCAACCTCGGGCACCACCGATCGCCATCGCCGATACGTCGTCCACAACCCGTCCCCGAGCCCGCTGAGACCACCGTCCGACTCCCTGTGAGCTCCTCCGTCGCTACCCACTCTTCCCCGCGTCAATTACTTGTCGTAGCCACCGTCCCCTTGCTAACAGCAGCCGTCACTTCACGGGCTCGTCGCCGGCGAAGCCCTGATGACCATTTGGTCATGGGCGTGCATCCGTTGTGCTCGCCGTGACTTGTAGAGCATCGCTAGCGCCTTGCCTCGCTCCTTTGCATACCGTAGTCGCGTCCCTGTGCGCACCCGATCTCCGGCGGCCGCAAAAGAGCTTGCCGCCGTTAGCTCCGGCCACCCCGGCTACTTTCGCTTGTTGCTTTGGATGCGCCTCACTCCCAGGAACCCGTAGGAGCAAACCACGCGTCGAATGGTGCTCCATAGCAAGCACACGGTGCATCTCCGCCGTCGGCCATGGTCGTCGCCGGCGAAACTCCGGTGGCTGACGTGGCACAATTAGTTTAGGTACTAATCGCGTTTAGGTAGTGTTCCGTGTCGTTGACACATGGGCCCCACGCCCTAATTAACCCCGGGTTCTATTTCCTGTTTAGTTCAGATTAACTCAACGGGACCCACGCGTCAGAGTTGACCCAGCTGACGTGGTCGTTGACCTGGCCCACCTGTCAGCGTCACTAACTAGCCCCAGTCACTGACCAGTGGATCCCACTGGTCAGGTTTGACCTGGAGGCGCCCAGTTGACCTGCTGACATCAGGGTGATGTCATGCTGACGCAACATGTATTTTCAAGATTTAAGTTTATTCAGGAAATTCTAGAAAATACCTAAAACTTCTAAAATTCATATAAAATCAACCGTAACTCCAAATGAAATAAGTTATGTATGAAAAATGATCAGAAAAATCCAATCTATCCATCTGTACCATTTTCATGCATGTTAGAACAAGTTATGACCACTGTTTAGGGCAAATCAAATAAATGGCATATGAATATCCACATATGGAGTTTGAATTTGAACCTAGGGTTCAAACCAACTCCATTTAACTTGCTGCTAGTTGCATTAGCCCAAATCACAGCATATTGCCATGTCATGATCATGCATCGCATTGTGCATTGCATTGATTGTGTTTCTTCTTTGTTTGTCGGTGCTTGTCCCCTCTCGGTAGACGATGTTCCGAAGTTGTGATCGTTGACACTCATGAAGACTCAATGCTATCTTCAGAAGTGCCAGGCAAGCAAAACCCCCTTGTTCATTCCGATACAATCCCTCGCTCCTGCTCTCTTTTACTGCATTAGGACAACAATGAGTCAACTGTTACATGCTGCGGTAGTTGAACCCCTTTCCTCTGCATGACCTGTCATTGCCACAGTAAATAGATGAAACCCGCTAGCATGAGTAGGAGTTGTTTGAGCCCTGATGTGCCTACTCATTCATGCTTGTTTGTCATGCCTGCTACTGCTTAGAGTTGAGTCGGGTCTGATTCATCGGGGATGAATTGGAGGTGTGTAAACATGTCCTATTGTGTGTGAGCTAAGTGTGTGAACACGATTTGGTAAAGGTAGCGGTGAGAGGCCATGTAGGAGTACATGGTGGGTTGTCTCATTGCAGCCGTCCTCAAGAACTGAGTTCTGTGTTTGTGATCCATGAACAGTTACTACCACACATTGGGTTCCGGTAACTCGACCCCTCTCGACTTATTAATCAACATGATCTCTGTCCAGGAGTTGCAACTAGTTTCTGGTGTTTGTAGGTAGTGCTAGTAGTCTACCAAGTGGCACCCGGTACAGGTGGGCTTGGGACTGACTAGGCACAGTGGCCCGGTGTACCAAGTGGCACCCGGATGGTGGGCTTGGGAACCCTGCACACATCATTTGGGGCCGTGAGCGACACCCTGGACGGATCTCCTTGCGGATGGAACCCGAATAGGCGATAAACCTGGACGAGAGACTTGTGTGGTTAGTCAGGTCATGGCCGACACCCTCGCTGGGCTTCCGCTTGAAGGTTGCCGAGTACATGTCGTGTAAACGACGGTAAGTGGTGAGAGCGTGTGTGAAGAAGTACACCCCTGCAGGGCTAATATGATCTATTTGAATAGCCGTGTCCGCGGTAAAGGACTTCTGGGTTGCCTGTACAGTTCATAGACAAGTGAAAGTGGATACTCTAAAATGCGCAAGATAAGTGTGAGTGCTATGGATGGCGTTCTCGTAGGGAGACGGGAGCGGATCCATAGTGGTGTATTGATATGGTGAATATGTGGACTCGTGTGCGCCACCTCAAAAGAGTTACTTGCAGTCGTAGTTCAGGTTAGCCACCGAGTCAAAGCTGGCTTGCTACAATTAAACCCCACGATCCCCTTTGTTGATAATGATGCATATGTAGTTAGTTCTGATGTATGTCTTGCTGGGTACATTTGTACTCACGTTTGCCTATTTTACGTTTTTGCAGAGAGACTTCAGTCTCACTAGTAGTTCCGCGTGGACTTCGACGTTTAGCTTGTTACCGCAGCTACGATCTTGAGCCCTCGGCAGGATCTGGTAGATAGTCAGGCTTCTCAGCCTTTTTCATTTGTAGATGTCTGTACTCAGACATGTTAAGCTTCCGTTTGTGCTTTGACTTGTATGCTCTGAATGTTGGGTCGTGAGACCCATGTTGGTAATATCTCGCTCCTCGGAGCCTATTGAATAATACTTTGAGTCGTAGAGTTATGTTGTGATGCCATGTTGTATTTGCACATATCGAGCATATTGTGTGTATGTTATTGAAATGCTTGGTATGTGTGGGATCTGACTATCTAGTTGTTTATCCTGAGTAGCCTCTCTTACCGGGAAATGTCTCCTAGTGTTTCCACTGAGCCATGGTAGCTTGCTACTGCTCCGGAACACTTAGGCTGACCGGCATGTGTCCTTCTTCGTTCCTGTGTCTGTCCCCTCGGGGAAATGTCACGCGATGAATTCTGGAGTCCTGTTAGCCCGCTACAGCCCGGTTCACCGGAGTCCTGCTAGCCCAGTGCTACAGCCTGGATTCACTCGCTGATAACCGACACGTTCGTTGTTGGGTCATGTATGCATGTCCCTGTAAGTTAGTGCCACTTTGGGTTCACGACTAGCCATGTCAGCTCGGGTTGTTTGTCATATGGATGCTAGCGGCACTATCATATACGTGAGCCAAAAGGCGCAAACGGTCCTGGGCCAGGTAAGGTGGCACCCGTGGGAATACCGTGTGTGAGGCCGCAAAGTGATATGATGTGTTACATGCTAGATCGGTGTGACTTAGGATTGGGGTCCTGACATGTGCACTGCTGATACAAAGTGTCATGTGAAAATTTGGAAAATTTCAGGGGTCATTTGACCTTTGAAGACATTTAAGTTATTTCCTAGTCATTTAATGACTGTAATTCAAATTTGAAATAGATGTACATGCAATGGCTAACCATAACGGTTTGAAAAGTCATATTTGTGTACTTGTGTGCGAGTTAATTCCATGTAAAGTAAAGTAGAAGGAATTTTCACACATATTGGTCTCACGGCATGGACACATGTACATACATGGAGTGCCATGGCATTTTTATTCCAAAAAATTAAAAAATGATCAGGAAAACATAAAACCTTGCTTGATGTAATGTCATGCCACCAAGATGATGTGGTACAAAAATTGGTCTGTTTGACGAAAGTTTGGACACACACCCCTCACAAACCTGAGAAACTCACTAGAAGGCTCGTGGTTCCGAGAAGGGAACAATACATGTTTGATGACGAACGGCAAATAGCTTCCTCTTACAACCTTCATTTTTTTTCTATGTATAACATGCACTAATACAACTGCCATGTGAAAATTTGGAAAACTTCAGGTGTCTTTTGACCTTTTGAAGACATTTAAGTTATTTTTTAGCCATTTAATGACCGTAATTTAAATTTGAACTACATCTACATGCAATGGCTAACCATAATGGTTTGAAAAATCATATTTGTGTACTTGTGTGCGAGTTAAAAAATCATCAAATGATGTAAATATCCGGTGTTCAAAAAATAAAACGTAAAATTTGGCAAGACAACCGGCTCCACATGATTAGCACTCTATTTCGCACCTCGAGGTTTGGAAGGTGAGTGGTGGGCTTTATTAATCAGACACGATTATGCATTGGGAACTGTCGTCTATTATGTTCACACACAGATTTTGCTACGGGAATTGTGTGTAATTCAAACTAAAGTACTCGTAAATTCCGGTGACCGGCGACTATTCCCGTCGATCTAGATTCCGGCCGCCAATAAATACTACCTTGCTCACGTCGTCCCGCCTGCATTCTCATCTAGATCCTCCCCTTGCTCGCTCTCTCTCTCTCTCTCTCTCTCTCTCTCTCTCTCTCTCAAATCTCTGCCATGGCACCGCCGATCTGCCCACGCGCCGACGAGAAGTCGCCACCCCCTGAGGATGCTCACTCGAAGAGCACCGACGAGGACACCTACATGCCGCTGGACGAGGTTGCATCGGACCCCCAAGTTTGGAATTGTTTTGGGGCCAGTACGCTCTTTGTCTTTGGAAGTCGCTGCCGCCGGCTGAGAAAGCCAGGCAAGTGGCTTTCAAGAAGGAGATGGCGGAGGAGGATGCCAGGTACCAGGTGAGGGAGTCCTGGACTAAGGGGTCCTCAGACAGCTGGACTATATACTTTGGCCGGACTGTTGGACTATGAAGATACAAGATACAAGACTTCATCCCTTGTCCGGATGGGATTCTCCTTTGCGTGGGAGGCAAGCTTGGCGATTCGGATATGTAGATTCCTTTCTCTATAACCGACTTTGTACAACCCTAGTCCCCCCGGTATCTATATAAACCGGAGGGTTTAGACTTCTAGGGTTTAACCACAACAATCATAACCTCATAGGCTAGACTTCTAGGGTTTAGCCATTACGATCTCGTGGTAGATCAACTCTTGTAACACTCATATTCATCCAGATCAATCAAGCAGGAAGTAGGGTATTACCTCCATAGAGAGGGCCCGAACCTGGGTAAACATTATGTCCCCCGCCTCCTGTTACCATTAGCCTTAGACGCATAGTTCGGGACCCCCTACCCGAGATCTGCCGGTTTTGACACCGACATTGGTGCTTTCATTGAGAGTTCCGCTGCATCGTCACCAGAAGGCTTGATGGATCCATCAATCATCTACAACAAAGTAGTCCAGGGGAGATTTTTGTCCCCGGACAGATCTTCATATTCAGTGGCTTCGCACTGCGGGCTAACTCGCTTGGCCATCTAGAGCAGATCGATATCTACGCCCCTGGCCATCAGGTCAGATTCGGAAGCCTGAATTTTGTGGCCAATATCCGCGGAGACTTGATCTTCGACGGGTTTGAGCCCATGACGGTTGTCCCCGGCCACCACGATGAACATGACCTAGATCTGTCATCGGGCCACACACAGGAGATAGCGCCTGTGACCGCCCTGGCCCTAGAAGTGGAGCGGACTGTGTCGTCTGAGGACGGGAAGCTTAACCCCGCCATGGAGGCCGCAGACTCAGCGGCGCTCGAGCCGCACACAGACCCAATATCGAGCTGGGCATGTGTCACCGGAACCCCGGACTCGTCTCCGGCCAGAGGTTTCAGCCAGCGTGCATCCGCGTCCATCGAACCTGATTGGGCGCCGGTCTTCGAGTTCAGCTCCGCGGATATCTTCCAGCACTCGCCTTTCGGCGACATGTTAAACTCATTAAAATCCCTCTCCTTGTCGGAGAAATCTCGGCCGAACTATATCCGGCTCAAATGGGAAGTGGACGACGAAGAACTTTGTGTCCCACCCACCACCCACTTCATAGCCACTATCAACGACTTAACCGACGTGCTTGACTACGACTCCGAAGACATGATGGTATGGACGACGATGCCGGAGAGGGGCAAGAACCACCGCATACAGCCACCTCCTCGTACGACATATACATGGTGGATACACCCAAAGAAAACAACGGCGACAATGAAAACCTAGTCGAGGATAAACCTCCTGAGATACAGCCAAAACACCGACGTCAGCGGCGCCGCTCTAAGTCATGCCGTAGTAAAGATAGCAATACCGTCACGGGAGAAAATAACAGTCCATACGATGCCAAAAACAATGAAGACCTCGTTGAGCCAACCTCCGAGCAGGAGGAACGGGAGGATGGGAGAGTCAGCCCTGGCGAACAGGCCACAAACAAAGACTCGGAGGATAGCAACTACCTTCCGCCCTCCGAGGACGAGGTGAGCCTCGATGACGAAGACTTAATCGTGCCTGAGGAGCCTACCAAACAGGAACGCTTTAAGCGTCAGCTAATTGCCACCGCAAGAAGCCTGAAAAAAAGCAGCAGCAGCTTCAAGCTGATCAAGATCTGCTCAATGAAAAATGGGCTGATGTCTTGGCAGTTGAGGAATATGGCCTCGAGCGCCCAACCAAAAGCTACCCGAAGCGCAAACTGTTACCACAGTTCGATGTCGAGGTGCTGGAGCCTGTCCTACCAAGGTACGATGCGGCTGACCGACCACCACATGGCCGGGACAAAGCGACACCTCGAGTCGAACACCATCCCGCACTTCCTCGCCAAACAGATAGGAATAGAATAGCTCGGAGATATACACATGACCTGCGGCGCGATTTGGAAAAGAGAGCAGGTCAGACAAGATCAATCTACGGATCACGGGGGGGGGGGGGCTCCCCAATGCGCGACGACGGCCATCCGGCTAAACGTGGCGAACATAATCATGTGAGGGCCAAAAACTGCAGACGAGCTCCATCCGAGCTACGTCACGACTTAGCCCGATATAGAGGTGCCGCACACCCCCTTTGCTTCACTAACGAAGTAATGGGATGTGACTTCCCAGAAGGGTTTAAACCCGTGAACATCGAATCATATCATGGCACAACAGACCCCGCGGTATGGATTGAGAACTTTCTTCTCCATATTCATATGGCCCGCGGTGATGATCTTCATGCCATCAAATACCTCCCGCTCAAGCTCAAGGGACCAGCCAGGTACTGGTTGAACAGTCTGCCCAAAAACTCCATCGGCAGCTGGGTGGACTTGGAGGACGCCTTCCTTGACAACTTTCAATGCACATATGTCCGACCTCCGGATGCCAATGACTTAAGTCACATAATCCAACAGCCCGGAGAGTCAGCCAAGAAATTCTAGACTCGGTTCTTAACTAAAAAGAACCAGATCGTCGACTGTCCAGACGCCGAAGCCCTAGCGGCCTTCAAGCACAGCATCCTGGACAAATGGCTGGCCAGACACCTTGGCCAGGAAAAACCAAAGTCCATGTCGGCCCTCACAACACTCATGACCCGCTTATGTGCAGGCGAAGACAGCTGGCTAGCCCGTAGCAACAACTACACAAGCGAACCTGGCACTTCTGAAGCCAGAAACAGCAACGGCAAGCCCCGACGCAGTAGACATAAGCGTCGAAACAACAGTGATAACACCGAAGACACGGTGGTCAACGCTGGATTCAGTGGCCCTAAGTCCGGTCAGCGGAAGAAGCCATTTAAGAGGAATAATCCGGGCCCGTCCAGTATGGACCGCATACTAGATCGACCATGCCAAACTCATGGCACTCCTGACAAACCAACCAATCATACCAACAGGGAATGTTGGGTCTTTAAACAAGCCGGCAAGTTAAATGCTGAGAATAAGGAGAAAGGGTCGCAAAGCGATGACGATGACGAGGAGCCCCGACCACTGAACACAGGGGCACAGAAGAAATCCCCCCCAAGTCAAAACGGTGAACATGATATACGCCACACATATCCCCAAGAGGAAGCGCAAGCGTGCACTTAGGGACGTCTACGCGATGGAGCCAGTCACCCCAAAGTACAACACATGGTCGTCCTGCTCGATCACCTTCAATCGTAGGGACCATCCGACCAGTATCCGTCATGGCGGTTCAGCCGCACTGGTCCTTGACCCAATTATTGATGGATTCCACCTTACGCGAGTCCTCATGGATGGCGGCAGCAGCCTGAACCTGCTCTATCATGATACAGTGTGCAAAATGGGTATCGATCCCTCAAGGATCAAGCCCACAAAAACCACTTTAAAGGTGTCATACCAGGTGTAGAGGCTTGCTGTACGGGCTCAATCACACTAGAAGTGGTCTTCGGATCCCCGGATAATTTCCACAGTGAAGAGTTAATCTTCGATATCGTCCCCTTCCGCCAGCGGCTATCATGCACTGCTCGTATGAACCGCATTTGCTCGATTCAATGCGGTGCCACACTACGCCTATCTCAAGCTCAAGATGCCCAGACCACGCGGTGTTATAACAGTCAACGGAAATACGGAATGCTCCCTCCGTACTGAGGAGCACACCGTGGCCCTTGCAGCAGAAGTACAGAGTAGCCTTTTTAGGCAGAGCCTCAATTCGGCAGTAAAGCCCCCAGACACCGTCAAGCGAGTGTGAACTACTCTGCAGCAGGACTGTCCAATTCGTCCAGAGCTCGACTAGCAATTCGGCCTCCGTCCCAGTCCCAATCAAGCAGTGACATTTGTGTCGTGCGTGCATAATTACGCACTCAAAATACCATGGGCATGGACGGGGGCACAGCTAGATCGTGGTCCACAATGCGGCTCAACCGCCCCTGGATCCGCATACCTTCACTTCTCCTTTTTCATTGCAGGTTCTTCTCTTCCAGAGGTTTTTCGGATAACCTGGTCATCGGACTTGTCACGGGACGGATACACCAAGAAGGCAAGGGGCTTCCACGTACAAGGGAATACCCAGGTGGTCTCTGCTCATGATCGTTATACCTGTTCTAAATACCCACACGCAGCTCGCCCTTGGTCATGGCATGGAAAATAGCCTTATTTGCTTATTGCATTACTTGTACAAATACGCCTTGACGTATTAATAAAATTACAATGGAAAATAGTTTGCGGCTCAATATTCGCGACATCAGCTCATTACTTGATTTTTTTTCCTTGTCTTTGTATTTTTTATCAATTGCACCCATACACTCTGGTAAGCCTTAATTCTCCAGGGGCTTCATCGTACCCCATAACACGGCAATGAAGTCCGAACACTTCTATAGTACAGTTCGGCACCCCGAACTTATAGCATTATATGCATCGGCTCCGAATCATGTCTTTGGTAAATAGTTGGGTTGCTCGGCTCTTGTGATTACTACCTTACGTTCCGCTATATCGGCTAGGGTAGTAAAGGGAGACCTACTGCGATTGTGTCTCGGATCTTCCGGACGAACACCTCAGTAGAGAAAGCCGAAAACTGATGGTCATGATGCGGTGAGAGCTGGTTGCTGTTCGAGAGGTTTCAAATCCTTAGAGATTTTTTCCGCAATATGCGAAGGATCGATTTCTATCCGATCAGGCGTGTATAGCGCCCCAAGTCCGAACTTCCGAACACTAGGGGCTACGCCCATTTTTAAAATTATTGAACTCCTATGGATAAGTGAGGGTAATAAAGCTGTATAGTCGGATTGCCTTGTTTGTTGCGCTAAACACCTCCTTTAAGGACCAAAATTTGGAGTAAAGAGTGTTTAGATTTATCCCGAACACCCCCGTACTATCTACATGGGGGCAGAAGCCGACGACTGGCCAACTCTCAGATTTCGTAAACGGGCGCACGGGAGGTAAAGTTTTAAATAAACAAGCATTATATTACATAAAGATCTTGTTTCATATTACAGGACAGGATAAAATAAATGCTTTCATGGGAAAATGATATCCTTGGCACATTGCTCTGCCACAGGGCGGGATCCCTCCATGACACTATCATAGTACATCTCGGGCTTGCGGTGCTCCTTGCCCGCGGGCGGTCCTTCGGTCATCAACTTCGTGGCGTCCATCTTCACCCAGTGCATCTTGGTGCGGGCGAAAGCCATCCGCGCACCTTCAATGCAGACTGGCCGCTTGATGGCATTAAGCCGAGGGCAGGCACTGACCAGCCACTTCACGAGTCCGAAGTAGCTACTAGGAATGGCTTCGGCAAGCCACAGCCGGATTATCAAATCCTTCACGGCTAGTTCGGCCGCCTTATGCAGCTCGACCAGTTGCTTCAGCAGGTCGCTAAAGGGCACCGGAAGTCCTGGCGCAAGGTATTGCGACCAGAACATCTTCTCCGTAGAGCTCCCCTCTTCGACTCGATAGAATTCCGCGGCATCTGACACGCTACACGGCAGATCCGCAAATGCCCCTGGAGAGCTCCAAATCCGTGTAAGTAAAAGGAATCTTTCCTTCACATATTTTATTTGCTTTATAAAAGCCTTACCCGTCGCGATCTTCTTGGCCGCCTGGATTTCCTGGAGAGCGCCCTGGGCTTCGGCTCGGGCATCTTGTGCACTCTGGCGAGCCTTGGCAAGTTCGAACTCTTGCTCCTTCAAATCACGCTCCAAGGACTCGCATCTCTTAACTGCGTCCTGGAGCTCTTGCTGGACTTCACTGACCCGGGCCTCATGCTTTTCGCATGTGGCCCGCTCCTTGGACGCCTTGTCCTCAGCCTCGGCCAGCGCCTTCTTGAGGGCCACTACTTTGCTCGGCACCCTTAAATAAATATATATGACACATCAGTCATAACAAATCGTTCAAAATATCTAAAATTAGATAAGGTTCAATGCATACCTTTGCTTTCTTCCAGCTGCTCCTTCACGTGGCCGAGCTCTTCCTCGGCCTGCTCCAGATTCTGCTTCAGTCCAGAGACTTCTGCAATATGAGCGGATGCAGCCAGCAGCGATGTCTGCTTGTTCACATAGACACTTTTAATTAGTCTCCTATGAAATTTATTTGATCCTCTGTTCGGCTTTTCTTTCTGAACACTGGACAGAGTATCAGGGGCTATTGTCTATACTATGACATTCTTTTTAAAGTTGTGTTGCTTACCTCAAAGCCTATTAGAAAGCTCGTGCACGCTTCGGTCAGTCCGCTCTTCACGGACTGGATCCTCTCAATAACCGTACCCATAAGGGTACGGTGTTCTTCCACAATAGAAGCGCCTTGCAGCGCTTCTAACAAAATATCTGGCGCCTCTGGATGGACAGAGGTCGAATAGGCACGCCCCCTTCCTTTGAGAAGGGTTGTTCGCCTGATTCCGAAGCCATGTGGGCCTCCGGAATAGTATTCGGTTGGGGGCCGAATTGGATATGGCCCCCATCATCAGTCTCCATGGGAGCTCGCTCCCCCATGTGTTCGACAGCTGATGCCTCGCCCTCCGGCGCCTCCCTGACAGCCTCCGGGTTCTCTCCCGGACCGGGGATCCTTCGGGACGACGCCTCAGTATCACCCGTGTCCTTGGGAGAGGAAGCCGAGGGAATGGTCCCGCTGTCCATCGCGGCCGGGTCGAGTGAGTCCTCTAAAGATAAGGTCCGCTCGAGATGGGACTGAGCCGGACTGCAAATACATGATTCAAACATGACAAAAAAATAAAACAGAAAAGTCGGATATATAAATGTGTTCGAATACTTACGATTTGGCCAGGGGCTTCTCCCTGGGCTCCCACTCCCAGCTGCTGTCGGTGGCCGCTGTGGAGCTGTTCGGAAGGGAAGCTTTCCCCTTCTTGGACGCCTCGGCCTCCGGATGCGTGGAGGTTGTCCTCTTCTTTCTCCCTCCTGTAGGGGGGAATGGATCTCTTCTTCCTCCTCTTCCTCATCGTCTTCGATGATGAAGGAGCGATCCTCTATGTCTTCGGACATTGCGTCTGAAGCGCATTTGCAGCGGAGACCATCTCTGGTCCCCTGGGCCTTCTTCTCCGGTACCAGATAAGGCGTCGGAACCAGCATCTTCGTTAGAAGTGGGATTTCTGGGTCTTCGGGCTACGGAGCCGGACACTTGATCTGCTCCGCCTTCTCTGTCCAAGCCTGAAAAAATTAATAGGAAGGCTCAGATACTTTCCTCGAATGTGCGAGTAAAGGGTACACCTTGAAAACATGAGAAAACTTACCGGACTAGCTGGGTGGGTCGAATCATGCTCACGATCCTCGTCTGTGGCCGGCGGCACCTCGTTGGCCTTGAATAGCACCTTCCAGATAGCTTCGTGCATAGTGTCGAAGAACTCTAGTAGGGTCTGGTGCTCGGCTAGATCGAACTCCCACAAATTGCAAGTCCGGATTTGGCACGGAAGAATCCGGTGAACAAGCATCACCTGGACCATGTTGACGAGCTTAATTCTCTTTTTTATCATGTTCTTGACGCGCATCTGGGGTGTCGTCAGCTCGTACAAGGAAGACCAGGTCAGGCCCTTCTCTTGCCAGGAGGTGAGCTGCGTCGGGACTCCGGACCAGAATGCAGGAGCCGCGACCCAGTTGGTGTCGCGCGGCTCGGTGATGTAGAACCACCCTGACTGCCACCGTTTGACGGTCTCCACGAAGGAGCCTTTGGGCCAGGTCACATTGGGCATCTTGCCCACCATGGTGCCTCCGCACTCTGCTTGTTGGCCGCTCACCACCTTCGGCTTCACATTGAAAGTTTTCAGCCATAGCCCAAAGTGAGGTGGGATGCGGAGGAAGGCCTTGCACATGACAATAAATGCCGAGATGTTGAGGATGGAATTGGGGGCCAGATCATGGAAGTCCAGCCCGTAATAATACATCAGTCCGCGAACGAATGGGTGGAGGGAAAATCCCAACCCGCGGACGGAGTAAGAAACAAACACTACCCTTTCCTGGGGCTCTAGGGTGGGGATGATTTGTCCCTCGGCCGGAAGCCGATGGGTGACCTCCTTGGCCAAGTACCCGGCCTCCCGGAGCTTCTTGATGTCCTTCTCCTTGACGGAGGAGGTCATCCACTTGCCTCCTGCTCCGGATCCGGACATGTCAGAATGCTTTTTTAGGCAGAGAAGGCGAAAGCTTGGGCGCTGGAGCTCGAGAATGGATGAGCATAGGAAGGAGAAGGCGTGAGTGAAAGAGGGGAATCCTTATCCCTTTATAAAGGAAGTAAAATTATGTGCCTCCCCACTCACCCTAAAACTCGCTTATTTCCCAAGCGTCCTGCAGATGACACGGTTGGATTACCCATGCCCGTATTGATGAGAATCTCGTGATAAGGGGACACGACCTCTGCTTCAACAAGACGTGCCAATGAAACCGCACCTTGAAATACGGAGCGGCAGGCTTAGAAACGGTTCGAATAATGGCCGGGCAGTCGTGTGATGTCACGCTACTAAAAGTTGTCAGCGGATTGGACTCGTGAAATATTATACTCTCTACGGTTGTGGCACATTTTCTATGTTTGGGAGACTATGTAGGAGTATTCTAAGAAAGAACCCGCCTTGCAATGCTGAAGACAATCTGCGCGCCGGACTCATCGTCATTGAAGCCTGGTTCAGGGGCTACTAAGGGAGTCCTGGACTAAGGGGTCCTCGTACAGCCGGACTATATACTTTAGCCCGACTGTTGGACTATGAAGATACAAGATAGAAGAATTCGTCCTGTGTCCGAATGGGATTCTCCTTTGCATGGAAGGCAAGCTTGGCGATTCGGGTATGTAGATTCCTTTCTCTGTAACCGACTTTGTACAACCCTAGTCCCCCCGGTATCTATATAAACCGGAGGGTTTAGACTTCTAGGATTTAACCACAACAATCATAACCTCATAGGCTAGACTTCTAGGGTTTAGTCATTATGATCTCGTGGTAGATCAACTCTTGTAACACTCATATTCATCAAGATCAATCAAGCAGGAAGTAGGGTATTACCTCCTTAGAGAGGGCCCGAACCTGGGTATTGTGTCCCCTGCCTCCTGTTACCATTAGCCTTAGATGCACAGTTCGGGACCCCCTACCCGAGATCCGGCGGTTTTTACACCGACAGCCACCGACGAGGAGCTCCGATGGGCGCCCAACAAAATGGCAAGATCGTTCACGCGCGTCTGCCTGCAAGAGGCAGATCGACACGTCAAGCGCTACGAGGCGGAGGAGGCGGAGTACTGCCTCCGCTCTGGGAAGATGTCGCGCAGCAGGGAGAGATGCTAGCGAGGGGCTGCCGAAATATTGGCCCCAGGTGGGATTATTAATTTTAGTATTGTTCGTTTTCAATTTTATGCATTGTACCTAGTAGTTAAGTATCATCACGTATATATGATGATATTATATATATTCTATGATGAACTAATGAACAACTAATATTATATATATTATGAATTCCATTTTCTATCTGTTTTTGTATACTAATTTGAATCTATCTGTTATCATCCACATATACAGAATGGAAAGCGTATAAACACACATTGAAACAGAACATATAAGAACGAAAAACAGAGTACACACATTGAAACAGAGCAATAAACATAGCAATAGTATGATTGTTGTGAATACATAGCTATCCACGTCGAAATGACTCAAAAAATAAAACGCGTCCATGAGACCATGACCAGCAGCCCTTGCCTACGGTAGCTCTTGGCTCTGCCTGAACTCGTGCAGGCATTCATCCAAGCGGTCGACACGCTCGCGGTACATCTGGAGCGTGATCTCGAGCTCCAAGTTGGTTATTTAATCGGAGATCACCACCTCGAGGATGCGACGGCCATGTTCCTCTACTACGCCCAGGTGGACACCTGGGCCAAGGAGGCGGTCGAGCCTACCGTCCAGCGTGTTGGCATCGAGTGGGCGCGGACAAGGCGAACGGCGCGACCAATGCGAACAGCGCGGCGGGCGTTCGGTGCAAGTACGGCACGGCCGACCTCTGGTGCAAGTATGGTGTAGAGGGTATGTGCCCACTCCCGGCGAGGAATGGGGGGTACTGACGGGACATGTACCCAGTTGCGACGCCATGTCGACACCAGGCAAGCGCCGATGGATCCGCTCTTGCTGTGCGGCGCGTTGTGCCTCTCACTCTGCGGTGCTCCAATGCTCTCACCGTGCGGCGAGCCGCAGCCTATCGACGCGGGCGCGCCTAGCTTGCTCTATGGTGCGCCATCAATCATTTTGTGCGGCGAGCTAGAGCCTCTCGGCGCTGACATGCCTATCTTGATCCGCGGCGCTGAAGCATCATGCGCCAAAGGTCTGCTCAACCCTGGCGATGATGCGCATCACGGCGTTGTCCATCATGTTGCCGGGGAGCGCCGCGGCCTCGACGGGCCGTGGCGCCTTCTGGTTTTCCTCGTCGACGAGGTTGATGGTAGAGGCGGCGCTTTGGTGCGTTGGCATGCTTGGAAAAGGTGGATGTGCTACAGGTTGCGCTTGTTGCCTCCGTGCGCCCGCCGCGCCTAGGTTTATATGCAATATCGCTGGGTCGCGGGAAACAGGTGAGGAAATGGCGGAAAACGGTGGCGTGTTCATAGAACGCCATCATGGGAACTTACAATATAAAGGAACATCGAGGTAGCACAAGAAGTAGATGATGATGAGATGAACAAGGACCACACTAGGGAACCCATCGGTGATGAATTCATCAATCGCAAACGGTTGTACACTAGCAAGTGTTTGCCCACAACACATACCGCTTATTCCATCACAAACAGGTCGGACGGATCAACTGTATGCCACGTATACACATTGTCAAAAAGTAATGCGGTGGACCTTCTTTAACATATGTTAAAAATAAAATAAAAATAAAAAACAAGGACCTCGAGGTTAAATTAGCTAGGAGAATGGGTCATTTTGGTCATTTGACCGATATGACCCATCCTATCAGTTAATTTAACATCAACACAACTTCCCATCCAGTCACCCATCTGATGGCTGTTCCAGCCTGAGCACAATTAACTTGAGAGTTCTCTTAGACGAGCTACTGGTGAAACAGCTAGTCCTTGCTGATATAGGATGCCTCTTCGCATCCTTACAGCGTATCCGGATGACCGTCCGTCCCCCAATGGCCAATACATGTTGTGTAGATAGAGCATATCACATACGTCTTATTAAAAGCAATCATCTGTGTTATTATCGGTCTTCGCACACATTTCTGATTAGAGACCTGTTTGCCGCGTATCACACACATCAACCTGGCAATTCGACCCATGGGCGATCACGCCCATGGGCACCCGACCCGAATGGGTAGGGTATGGGTCACCATATTCACCCATGGGTAAACCCCATGGGTAACCCGATTAGTCATGGGTTTAATGTTATACCCATGGGTCACCCGATGGGTCGCCCGATTCATATTAGTGATTAAATTATATATATTTTTTGTAATATGTGTGGATGTTTTCGTAAATATACTTGCTAACTAATTTATTTATGTAGAAGAACCCAACGCTGCCAGTAGGGAACTAGCGATGCATGTATGGTTTGCTCGGGAGCTCCTAGTCGGCGCTGTAGGCGCCTGTTGGACAAGTGGCGCCTACAGCGACCAGCAGTGGGCTGCGGCCCAGTTACAACATTGCTAACAATCTGCTCCAAAATCTAGCAGGAAAAAAAAAGCTTATTCCTATAGAGATTCGTGAATACCGGATCTGAACTCGAAGCGCAAGGGTCAAGAGTAGTCGCCCATAACCACCAGGTCTCGCTCATTCCGTTGACCACCAATAGGAAAAACCTCTATTTGACCCTTCTTCTTGTTAACATATATTATATATATCCAGTAAAGTATTTTAAAAAGAAAGTATAAATTCGAAACAGAATTCTAAAATATACTGAAAACAGGTACAAAGTTGAAAAAAAGGTTCATAGAAATTCAAAAGAGTATGTGGAAATGAAAAGAGTTCATCAATTTTAAAAAAAGTTCACGAATTTCAAAAAAAAATCGTTGTCTCGAGAAAAAGTTCACAAATTTGAAAAAAAGATCACAGATTTTAAAAACGAAATCACAAATTTGGAAAAGAGTTCATTGACTTTGAAAAAAGTTCATTGATTTTTGAAAATAAGTTCATCAATTTTGAGAAAAAGTTCATCAATTTGAAAAATGTTCATCCAAATTTTTAAAAAGTTCATCTGAATTGAACAAAAAATAAATTAATTTAGGAAAAAGTTCATCAAATTTGAAAAAAAATCATTGATATTGAAAAAAGTTCACAAATTTGAAATAAAAGTTCACCGATTTGAGAAAAAAGCATCGAATATGAAAGGAAAGTCGTCGAATTTTAAAAAAGTTCATCAATTTTGAAAAAAGGTTCACCAAACCAGGAAGAATAGGAAAATATAAAAGAAAAAAGGAGAAAAAAAAGCGAAAACAGGAAGCAGAAAACGAAAACAGGAAAAAAGAAAAGTTAAAAAAAACAGGAAAAAGAAAAACGAAAAAAACAGAAAACAAAAAACGAAAAAGTAAGATAAGAAGAGAAGACGATGAAAGTAACCAGATCTTATAGCGGTAGCGTAGTGGCAAGAGCTGACGGCTTGCGATGAATGGGTTGCTGAGTTCGATTCCCCCTTTCAGCAGCTATCTTTTTGACCTTTCGAAAGACATAGAATGGGCCGGCCCAGCCTATTTGCAAATTGCACTGTAACGGGTGCCTGCAGCGCTAAATAGGAATTGCCGGTTTGCTCTGCCTTTTATTTCTTGTCGATCAGAAGGCTCAACAGTCAGTAACATGTCAATCAACTGGACCTCCAAATCGGGCCCAGCTTGTATCCTGATTTGCATGTAGGATAGCAGATGGCAACGAGACAACGACGCCAGTTGACAGCTTGATAAATTTAGTACCACCTCGCCTAGCCGCACTGGTGGGTGCTGCAGTTTGCCTATATAAGAGACTCCAGAACAGCCGCTATTCCATCGTGAAGTGACTTCTGCGTCCAGTAGTTAGTATGTTAAATAAACAGAAAACTTGTTGTACGCTAAATTTTAAAGTATATATCTATATATAAAAAAATGTTTATTTCAAACCCCATGGGTACCCTAATGGGTTGGTTTGCCTGTCAGGTTTGGGCATGGGTCTGACTCAAGACCCATGGGTAGGGTTGTGGGTCTGCTCTTGTGCCCATTTGCTATATGAGCATGAGTTTGGTAGTGCTTGACCCGGTCAAATTCGACTGCCAGCCTGACACACATCTTGTTATATTGATCCGTTTCTGTTCTCTTGTCTTAATGTCAATAGTTCATCTGAGTGAAACGCATATTGTATATCGCACACACACCTTGATCTGGCTGACCGTTTCTTTTGTGTTGCCTACTCACAAATAGTTCATCCGAGTGAACTCATCTGGCTGCCCGTTTCTTTTGTTCCTCCTTATCGCAAACAGTTAATTGAACTGAACCGTATGCCCTGCATCGCACACGCAACTAAAATCTGAACTGTGTTTGATGCATCTGTCATCGTAAAACATTTTGCATATTTTAGACAATTCTCGAAAGGTCTCTGATCGTAGTGTCGCGTTAGCAGCATCCTACAGTAGTGCTTCCATTCTGCAGTACCTGTCAGCTCTGATCAACATACCATTTATCTTTCCTAATTAAATGTGTGTTAAACCTCGGTACCCTCAGCACCTTTGCTCTGGCAAGAAAGAACCTGGCGAGTGTAATCTCCGGTAAGGTCCCTCCGTAGGAGTTCAAGGTAATATTTGAGAGATGCAGATCCGGGCATTCGATGTGATTGTCGTTATAAACATTATCCACCTCCAGGCCTATTATTATCTGCAAAAGAAGAGAACATGTTAGTGCCTACATGCAGTTTTAAACACTACCACACGCCTATTTGGTTTGCAGGATCTGTAAAATGCACCAGCATGCCATCTTCGATCTGACATGATTAACATGGGCATTTGATTACAATCTAGAAACATGTAGCCTTCTTCACAAGAGGTTGGATTGGATGGAAAATTCCCTAAGAAAACTAGTACAGATGAATCCAAAGGAGAAATGATTATGGATTGTAACCATATGAATCAAGCAACCAATATGTGGTGGGGGTGTATGTCCTGAAATCCTTCAAAATTCCTTCAGAAATCGTAGTACATTGTCATTGTAAACTTGGAAAAAGGTGTGAAACATTGAACTCCCTTATGGTTAAGATTTAACAGGAAAGGAACATCACCTCGATATACAACTTCTTCAGGCACGGAAAGCATCTCAGGCAAGTGACAACTTGGTCCAGGTTGGGGCCGACAGACTCTAGTGCCAAGACCTTCACTGTGCCCAGAATATGGGTGAAGCTTTGCTAGATGACAGACAAACATACATCTTCAAAACTAGAAATAATGTTGATATCAAGAAAGAGAGGTATAAGGCGAATGTTGTACCTGAAAGTAGTAGTATTTGATAGACGAGTAGCCCACCACTGCCAATTTTGGCGCAGAAATGACATTGATTCTTGTTGGACCTTGTTGATCAACTACAAGTAATCTCTCAAGTGAAGGTGTGTCCTCAATTACCATATTGTGGTCCACCTTTTGTGATCTCTCATTGCATCACCAGCAACACACATAAATAGTCCGGAGAGTCCTAGAGGTGATGTGGAAGGTACTCAACCAATTCATCGCCTGAAGACGAAGGAACTCGGGTGCAGTACAGCTGTGGAGCAGGCGCTTCATGTCATCCTTTGGGATGCGGAAGGCGACAAGCTCGAGGTGCTTCAGTCGTGGTAGAAAAAGAGGGGGCGCATCATTAAGGGGGGATGGCAGATCATGAACTTGGCGAGGCGCAGCGTGGGCACGAAGCGGAGCGCGGACGTTGGTAGCGAGCGCATATGCCCATCATTAAAATTGAGCTTCTCGAGCTGATCTATGGCGGGGGATCGGAACCACTCGTCAAGCTTAGCTCGGTCCTTGCCATTGGAACGGAACTTGCCCATGATAAGACCTCTGATTGGGCCATGGTGACTGACGAGGATCTGGGAGAACGCATCCAAGCTTTTTGCGATAGTCATGGCAGAGCTCGTGGGCATCGACGAGGTCGACAGGGGTGAGGAGCCATAGCGGGCGCCACCGCCGGGAAAGGACGGTTGTCCTCACCCCATATTTGATTGGGAGGAGGGATATGATGACTCTCAACATATCATCGGGGAGGTTGGTGATGAAGTCTAGGCCTGCTGGAGACGCTTGCGGTTCTTTCTCGACCCGCCTCTGCTTGTTGGCAGCCTTGTTCTCCACCTCGCCGGCGGCGACGGAAACCTCTGTCTCCATATTCACGCTGTGCTCCAGTGCACTTTGAGGACTGAGAGCCACGTCGAGGATGCGGGAGGAGAGAGAGGATTGTGTGTGTGGCGAGGATGGGGGTGCGGCCTCTCGAGCGCACCATTAATACAGACCAGCGGGAGCGAGGCGGGCGGCGGTCAAAGGCTATCTCGCTTCCCAATGAGCCTGCGCGGAGGACTTCTGCATTCCTATACCATCATTTCACGGAGCGAGGCAGACACTCCATTAATATGGAGGAGTGGGAGCAAGGTGGCCAGCGGTCAAAGGGCTGGCTCGCCTCCCAGTGAGCATGCGCAGCGGACTGCTGGCACGCCTACTGTCATTTCACACAGCTACTAGCACGCCGCGTACGGTGAGTGCGTAGCGAACACGTGCATGAATTAGATAGTGGTAGTGATTTTAGTTGCAAAAATTAGATAGTGCTAGTGATTTTTAGCTGCATATTTTGACAAATCGCAGTTTCTCTTGGCTTAGCACCAAAGTTTGGCTTTAATTTGAATATCGTATTCAATCTGAACCGTTTGCGTTGAAGAGATGCACAAATCCTGCGTTGAACAGCTCACACGCTTCCCGGTGAGCCTCTGGATTAGCCTACGCACTGGACTCCGCTTGCACGCCTCCCGTTCAGTCAAGCAGTTGTCCGCCTGGCACCTCCTATAGCCATTAAAACCAAGACACGTGGCGTCACATAAATGGTTAACACAATGCACACATTTTGAATTATACAAATGTTTGAGATATTAAAGTGGCAGCTATTTGTTTCAAAATGCCTTTGTTGGTTGTTATTCCAGTGCGCATTCTATCAAAATGGAACCAAAAAATACCACAGCATGTCGGGTGCCATTCCATGATAGCATATGCCAAGTTTCATGAATTTCAGATGAGTTTTGGATTTACTAGAAATTAAAAACGAAGTATCTCAACATTTTGCCGGCAATCAACGGTGCCCTGGTGTTTGAAATTCATTCACATTTCTTGCATGGGACCTAAGCATGCACCCAAGAACACAGATTTGATTTTCTAACCAAATTATATGCACTGGAGCATGTGCATGTAGTTCAAATTTGAATTATGCACATAAATGCATCGAAAACTCAATTAATGCATAAAAATATCCAAATGAACCCCAAAAAATCCCAAAAATTGACACAACACTCCTGTTGTTCTCTGTTGACACATTAGAAAAAATTTGAAAGCAATAAGAGGCAGTGGATATCATTTCGTCCCCAAAGGTGGGACGTTCCCTACCGAAACCATCAGGCTTGTTGTGAAAAGCTCTGGTTTGTGAGAAGCTATCCCCAAACATGCCCCAAATGGGACAAAAAATTTACCATGGCATGTTGATGCCGCTCCATGATAGCATGCCAAGTTTCATGAATTTCAGACGAGTCTTAGATTTATTAGAATTTAAAAACCAGGAATCTCAATGTCTGCGGCCGAGTGACGGTGGCAAGGTGTTTGACATTCGTTCCCATTTTCTGCATGGGACCTAAGCATGCAACCAAGGACACATATTTGAATTTTGAACCAATTTATATGCATTAGAGCATGTGCTTGTAGTTCAAATTTGAATTATGCACATGAATGCATAGAAAACTCAGTTAATGCATAAAAATGTCCAAACGAACCCCGAAAAGTCCCAAAAATTGACACAACACTCGTGTTGTTCTATGTTGACACTAGAAATTTTTTGAAAACAATAAGAGGCAGCGGATATCGCTTCGTCCCCAAAGGTGGGACGTTCCCTACTGAAACCATCGGGCTTGTTGTGAGAAGCTCTGGTTCGTGAGAAGCATATCCCCAAACCTACCCCAAATGGGACAAAAACTTTATCACGACATGTTGATGCCGCTCCATGATAGCATGCCAAGTTTCATGAATGTCAGACGAGTTTTGGATTTACTAGAATTTAAAAAACCAGGAATCTCAATGTTTGCGGTCGAGTGACGGTGGCAGGGTGTTTGACATTCATTCCCATTTCTTGCATCAGACCTAAGCATGCAACCAAGGACACAACTTTGAATTTTGAACTAATTTATATGCATTAAAGCATGTGCCTGTAGTTCAAATTTGAATTATGCACATGAATGCATAGAAAACTCAGCTAATGTATAAAAATGTCCAAGTGAATCCCGAAAAATCCCAAAAATTGACACAACACTCATGTTGTTTTATGTTGACACGAGAAACATTTTGAAAGTAAGAAGAGGCAACATATATCGTTTCGTCCCCCAAGGTGGCATGTACCCTACCGAAACCATCAGGTTTGTTATGAGACAAGCTCTGGTTTGCGAGAAGTTTATACACACACCTGCCCCAAATGGAACAATATTTTTACCACGGCATGTCGCTGCCGTTCCATGACATCATGTCAAGTTTCATGAATTTCAGACGAGTTTTCGATTTAGAATTTTAAAAGCATGTATCTCAATGTTAGCGGCCGAGCGACAATGTCAAGGTGTTTGACATTCATTTTCATTTCTTGCATGTGACCTAAGCTTGCAACCAAGGACAAACATTTGATTTTGCAACCCGTTTTTATGGACTGGAGAATGTGCTTTAATTTTGAATTGTGCACCTTAAATGGCTAGAAAACCAATTTAATATATAAAATTTCCAAACGAACCCTGAATAATTCCAATTTTTTTACGACACACATACAGTTGCATGTTCACTGCAGATAAAAGGTCTAGCAACTAAAACACCGTCCATTGCCATTGTGACCCCATTATGTAATTCAAATCAAGATGAAAAATCAAGTAGATCCCACACAATTTATTATCACCAACCGTGTGAGATGCAGTACAAAATATCCTAGAACACCGTCGGTGTATAGTACGCCTATGACTTACGCGAGAAGGTGAGTCGGCTACAGTCCACAGCTGTCGTGTCAAGCACACTAGCTCGCTCCCCAAATATCATTTCACTGTTCAATCATCGTCGGTGAAAGATGGGGACGTGGACCCGCGTCATGAGGGCAACTTCGGCGGCCCACTCCGGCGAGAGCGCGGCCGCAGCCGCCATGCGCATGCTAACAAGGTGCATGAGCACGGCCGCAAGCTGCGACCGGGCGGCCAAGGCAGGCCAAATGGCCGATGTTGCTTCTCAGGTGGCGACAGCAACATCTGCCTCGGGGATAGCAACTGGCGAGAGCGGCACAACAGCTATCCATTCCACAGCGGAGACCTTAGCCCTGATGGAGGCCGACCACGACCATGTCGAGGCCGCCCACGTCCAGCTCATGGCGGCCACCGCACAAATCGAACGAAGCTTCTTCGACAACGGTCGGCAACCCACGGCCGAAGAGTTGGCAATCGCCGAGAGCGTTCGAGCAGTCGTCCGTTCCTCCACCGCATACCTTGCGACGACGGAGCCCGTCCAAGCCCAGATCGCGGCCGCCCACACCCAGCTCGTGGCGGCCTTTTTCAAAGAGATGGCGGACGCGGATGGCGAGATGCTTTGTCGACTATGGTGCGATGGATGCCATGGAGCCCCTTCCCCACAAGACTGTCGGGCGCGAGCTGGACATGGAGCAGGCGGCGGAGATCGACGAGCACCAGCCATAGTAGTACTCTTTGTTTTGTTTAATTAAGAGCATCGGTCTTTAATTTGTTAGAGTAATGTTTAGGCCAGCTAGCTCTGTTTAATTGCTGAACTTGTTCGATTAAGAAGTATGGGTGTGTTGTAGTCTCCTTTGTGTTCGCAAATTATGCACTGACGTGGATGACCACTGTAATCAGGAAAATTGGAACCAAAACTTTTGACGTTTAAACTCATCACACACGGGATTAAGCTATCTGAATCGTTTGTGATGTTCACATATCGTACACAGTTCTGAATAAGGGACCGTGTCTGATGACACTGCGCGCCAGTTTTTTCGCTGAACCGATTCAAAAATTTTGGCTTCCGCGGAAATATCTACCTCCCCACCCCTCCCCCTTACCAAAAGTCATATTTCCTTGTTTCCTGCCTTCCTTTCCAAGTTGAAACCTTCACTCCTTGCTTGCAGCGCCGCCCTCCTTGCCGGTGACCCTCCTTCACGCTGCTCGGCCTCGTCTATCCAGACAGGTAATCCACACCAGACCCCCATCCTCCTCCTCCTTCCACATCCCACATGCCCCGACCGCCGGCGCGACACCTTACACCCAAATCACCGACCCCTCCACCAAATAAGCGCCGCCATAAGCCATGGTGCACGCAGTATAGCCAGGAGCTCAAGGAGCATTTGGCAGCAGAGAAGCAAATCGCAACCGCACGCGCGGATGAGGTCGCGATGGCTACCATTCGTGCGGACCCCCAGATCTTGGAGGAGCACCTTGCCATTTGCTAGCTACGCCGGTTAAGCATGTTCGATTTACCCGTTGCGTGTGTTGCTCCTGCCTTTCCTTAACAAATTCTAGTGAATTGTGCTATCTAATTTTACCATGCAATCTGTTGCTCATGTGTATATGTTCTATATGTCGTGCAGTGTGGTGCTCACTTATTAACTGTTTGGTTAATTAGTTATCGTCTTCAGTTAACTATTTGGTTCAGTTCTGCAAATGTGATGTTCAATTCTTCAGGCTGCAATTTTGTATTGTCTTCCATGTGAGAAATAAATCGAATTTATCTTTACAAAATACATGAAAAACGAATACAATTGCTATATTTCCTAGTTGTCAAGCATGCTTAGTTTGGTTATACATTGTGCAATGTGGTTCTCAGTTAACGTTTAGTTCATTTGTGTTGTGGTGTTTAGTTAACTGTTTGGTTCAATTCTGCAATGTGATGTTCAATAGTTGTGGGTGCATTCTGTTATTGTATACCATGTGAGAAGTAAATCGAATTTGGCTATACTAAATACATGAGAAACAAATACAATTGCTATATTTCCAAGTTGTTAAGCATGCTTGGTTTGCTTAACTGTCTGATCTTCTATTAGGAGTATGTTATATTATGCAATGTCGTGCTTAGTTAATGTTTGGTTGATTTGTTGTGGTGTTTAGTTAACTGCTTGGTTCAATTCTGCAATGCGATGTCCAATTGTCGTCGGTAGAATTTTTTATTATTGTGCATGTGAGGAACAAATCGAATTTGGCCGCACTTAATACATGAGAAACATATACAAGTGCTATATTTTCTAGTTCTTAATCATGCTTGGTTTGGATAAATGGGTTTTCCATGTGGCTTGAATTAATCTGATGAATCCGCAATGTGTTTATTTTTTATCAACATATTTTACTGATAGCATGCGAACCCTTACTTAACTTGATGACTAACTACCTTATTTGTGTTGCAAGGAAACAATGGGAAGCACTGAGGTTTACAATCGAGGTTAGCACATGCACGGTCCATTGTCTAATAGCGCATTATTGTGCAATTGCAGGAACCATTCTAATATTTAGGTTTTTAACAATTTGGTCTTGCACATGTAGGTCCTGCTGTCAAAGGTTTTGACCCACTGTTCGACCCTTTTTGCATATGGGAAAATGAGTTGTCCATGAATATCAATCAAGTCAAGAAACTCAGAAAGATTGTTAGGATAAACAAATTAGCGACAAAGAACAACAAGATCTTTGTCTGCACAATGAAGAAGACATCAGTCACTACAAGATGATACTAACTATTATACCTTGCCTTTTTTATTCCTTTGCCCCGTTTCCAATATAGAGAAGATATTTATGCATATCCTTGTTTTCACGCCTTTCCAAAGCAGTTCATTGATGATTACCTCTCAATGGTCAGGAGGCGAGGAAGATTTTCATACAACACCCACGGTTCAATATTGAGGTGTTCCTGAAAAGGACGAAGGATGGACGGTCAATCATCCATAGGCACTGGCCTAAAGTTGCAAAGACCTTCAACATCAATGAAGACTCTATATTCGCCTTCTGCTTCAGCGGTTTTCTTGATGAGATGCATCTATCTATGTATCGTCTATGATGCTAATTTCGAAAGGTTCTAGATGTTGCATGTGAAACTTGGTGCTGGCGCAGTTGTGTAATGGGGTAGCTGAGTGCTGAAGCTATATCATGTTGTAGTCTGATGTATTTCAATTATGAAATCCTGCTTCCTTAATATGGGAATGAAATATATTATGTGTTTAATATGAATGTCAATTAGATTAATAAATGGATTATTAATAATAGGGCAATTAGCCTGCTAATGAAGAATTAGCCTGCTAATTGGTTTTTGATATTGCAAACGGTTATTGAGAAAATACCGTGAGCGATGACCTAAGGCACGCACACAGTTTCTAGAAATAAACCGTGTTGGATCTATAAACAATCACACGCGACATTCTCTTCAAAATTGTTTGCGTTAGGCCACCTTGCGCAAATGTTTACCACATAAAAACTGTGTGTGATGGACAGCCTTTGCTGCACAGTTTCTTTTACGCACTGTGTGTGATGCATTCAATAACGCAAACGATAAAATTGTTAATATTGTGTGCGATGGCAACACTATCACAAATGATTTAACGGGGAAAATTGTGTGTGGTGTACCTACGAACGGAGACGTTTTCCTTGGAGCGACCGTGTGAAATGTATATATGAACAGAAACGTTTAGCGGGGACTGACTATGTGGGATGTACTTACGACCGGAAATGATTTCGCATGTATAATTGTATTTTTTAGCACTACTGTACGTATAACCATATTTGCTTGCTCACCGGTCGTGCACGACCTCATTTTGCCGAGCGTGTGTGCCAGGAGGGCATATCCCTGACGGTTTCTGGGTCGTGTGGGAAGGACCCCCTTATCGCCCACACTCACTTGGCGACGATTTCAAATGCCATCGTGGAAAGGGGCTAAAAACCGTTTGTATAGCACCTTGTTGTATCAGTGTTGGTTGATCGGTTCCGATGGTCGCATCAAGAGATATATCACCTTCCAAGCCGAGCATAGCCATATGTCTTCCTCGTTGTATAGTTACCGAGTCTTCTCCTAGGTGTAGCATCAAAGAAACCCTCATCATCCTCGTCAAGACCATCCTCATCATATTGTGAGTCAGACTCTTGTGATGGGATATCTTGAGAGACAAAATCATCCTTTGCAAGAAAGTATCGTCATGCGCGCCGACGATGGTGACCGCGGGTGTCGATGGTGCGTCCACTTCATCCGGCGGAGGAGGGGG
>NC_041385.1:733206278-733213653 GCF_002162155.2 Triticum dicoccoides
TCAACGAATTTACAGTCTGTCCCCATTAACCACTCGGGCATCGACCCAGGAATAATTTATTCTAGGGAGGGAGGGGGGTGTTATGGCAACCACGAAAGTGCCGTATATCTGCATCACTTGAAGCATTTTTTGGGCTGCCAATTTCTTTTTTACAAATGCTCTAAAAAGTAGTTAAGCCCTATCATAGGGCAGCTATTGGACATGCTCCAACTTCTGAGTGGAAGAGGGGGCGCAATTTTTTGCATGCACCGATCTATTTGGTCCCCAGAAATCAAAAGGAGAGGGGACGGATTCGTCTCACTGCTATTGAGAGGTTGCAAGCAACATCGGTGAGCCCAGTGTAAAAAGAAAAAAGGAACGCACGTTCTCATCAGAAAACTGTCCAAAGAAAGGGCAATCATGGAGAACACATGCTAACCTGCGACAATCATCAGGATAACAAATCCATCAATGTAATAATGGGGTAACGAAAATATCATATCCGATGCACAAAAAAACATATTCATGTAGCACAACCTCTTCGCATCTTAACACGAACCATGTGAGACTTATCACGGCAAAACCAGCCGTGTTCAGATACAAGTACTCGGCACTAAAACTAAAGGTTCTCATAGCCTCTTCCATGGGTTTTTAACAAAAAAAAATCTATACCCATCACCGGTTTCATTTTAAGTAGAAATGATTGGGCAGTGATATACTGTACAAGAGGGCACATGGCAAAAATTTGGCACCACGCCAATGCTTTCGTTGGGCGCAACACACTAAAAAGAATAGCAATGGCTAGAGAAAAAACATATATCTATTGGGTACCGAACTGACAAACCCAAGGCGGAATGATGTGTTGCTACCAGCACATCCGCTGGCTCAAATCACTACTAATCCAGGGGATGATCGTGAAAGGCAATATCAAAACCCATTGCCACTGAAAGGTTGTTGCTGCTCCCCGGAGTGGCTTGATTTCCTAGGCCTCGTTTGCTTCGGAGTCGAATATGGTGAGCTTCCATCGTAAACCCCATGGACCCGCGGTAGACCCGTCGCATCAGAATCCAGGGAATAGCCCCTCTCGACCGTCTCCGCTTCAAGCGGTATCTCGTCCAAAGTCTGCATCATTGTCAAAGAAACACAAGGTGCAAAATACGTCAGATCAAGTATAGTGCATGACATAATCAGATGAAGATCCAAGCAGTTGCGGAACATACTTTGTAGGCTTGCTGAAGGACCTTAAGAGTATCGCGTATCTGCCTCCTCTTTGTAGTTATTTCGTCAGGTTCTCTAAGAATGTCCCCAAAGAGCTCTTCTCTGCATTGGTATATACGTAAGTATTAATAACTATAATGTACAGCAGCAACAGCAACTAATTTTGCTCTGTTCACCAGACATCATTCAAAATTTCAAGAGTACAAAGTGTCTTCCTCACCTATAAAGGGTAGTTATAAGGAAATTATGCAGCTCCCTTTTCGTGTGATTAACCTGCAAGACAAATCAATCCCTTAAAGAACTGAACTGACAAACACAAAATACTTGGTACTGGGTGTTCTGTGCAGCTTCCAGCCACAATGGACCGAGTCACAAGTAAGGAAAAGAAAGAATGGAAGAGATCCAATCAAATCCACATCTGTCTAAACATGAATGTGTTTTAGAGCAATCTGCCTAATGCAATCAAGCTCACTAGTAAAACAAATGCTTAACGCGGGAGGAAAATTTGATCATGTGCAAAGCATAATAAACACGCCCAACAGTGTTTTGATAATGCCTCCTACGGTGTTGAACCTTGCTTGGCAGTAACTGAGGCCAGAACATTGCTGGGTTTAATATTTATGTACTGTCTCTCATCTAATGCTTACTACTCCCTCCGTTCGGAATTACTTGTCAGAAATGGATGTATCTAGACAATTAGACATATTTTAGTTCTAGATACATTCATTTCCGAGACAAGTAATTCCGAACGGAGGGAGCATGCAACTAAGAAAATAGCACAAGAAGATCGTACACAGAAACAGTTGTCATACTTATTTATACAGATATGTTGTGCACGCAAAAAAAGGCGGCAGTAGGCACTCAACTATTGAGTTACAAGAATCTTACCAGAAAATGCATAATTGCTTTGGGTACGAAATCCTCAACATTTTTCCTGACTATATTGTAGTATGACTGCAGCAGCAATTTTGTGATTGCTATTTCAAGGTCCTCCTGCTCAGAATGACTTTCTGAAGGCTTGAGGACTAGCGGTGGCTGTTTCACAATGGTCTCCATCAATCACTTAACACGTTCAAATAACACTGATATAGAAAAACTAAAAGAGCATGAATAAGATAGCTCACCTCTTTTAACTGTATTGAAGAGAATGAATGTTCCAGGTTGGGGGTAGCTGAAGCATAAGATTTGTTCGTTGAGCTACCTCTTGCTGAAGAATGTGCACGGTCTTCGCTTGAGGTGAATATTGAGCCCCAAAAAGAAGTGCTTCCACTACCTGGAATAAGCGGTTTAAGTAAAATGGGCTGAGGTGAAACTGTACTCTTCCAAAAAAACACTAAGCTGACCTACTGCACTCAAAAATAATAGCATATACATAATCAAAAAAATACATAGCATTTGGAACACTCCTTACCTGAAGATCCTGGTCTCTCTGCCTCAGCAGCAGATCGTACCCCCTGCTAATAATGACCACAACAGCAAAGGAGCATAATCTCAGAAACACTCCACCAAAACAATAGTATACTTACTGATTAAAAAATAGCAAGGCAAAAAACCTGGATCTGGTCGGTGATAACTCCATTTACACCAGTAGTTCTACCCAATAATGCACGTGCTTTTTGGGTTTTTTCAGAAGCCTGTGGCCTATCTGCATCTACTCCATCCTGCAATGTAGTACTGTTACATACTAGTGTCTACCTCAAAAAAAGTGGACTGGCACAAATTACATATGTAGGTTGTGAGTGACGAACATTCATCTGTAAATCAACTTGCTAAAGCGTGTAAAAAATATACTTGCAAGCCCAAAATCCTTATATAGCGCCAGAAATTCTAACATGTACAGCTGGAGTTGGCATGGTATCCACGCCTTCTCCCAACAATATAAATGGTTTGATACTGACATGTTGATGTGATGATTTCCACCGTCGTGGAGCATAACAGGGTCATCATGAATTGCATTGAGCTCATTACAATAAAAAAAATCAACATAGTAGTAACTACTATTGAATAATTGCCAGTTTAGCTATATATTGATAGGAATCTCAACATCGTATATAAGTAACACTCTGCAAAGGCATCACTAATTAAGTCTTCTTCTAATTCCAAACAGTACATGTCACTAACAAATGGAAGCAGTGGGTAACGGTTAAAAAAACTCATTTGCAAGGCATCATTTGCATAAATTACTTATCTAATAATTTAAGAAATATACATACCCTTCTAACCACTGTTGCAGGCAATCTAGCGGCTCTAACTTGTTGCTGTGCTTGTTCTACAGCCTTGCTGCCACCGATGAAACTTGGGTGAGATGTGTTTATGTAATCGGCCTGCACAGTTAATAACATCTCAAGTAAAAATAATGAAAACAGACCAGATAAAAGTGCAAAGAAAGAATACCAAAGGGAACAAATTATTCAGAGCAAAGACTCGCAATAACTTTACAAATAATTAGTTTTAGGGCTATTAAATAAGAGACACAGAATTGTGCATTGTTTTCATCACCATATACGGAAGCTCAAGTCAAATAGGGTCAATTCTCATACGTGTTTGTTAGGATAAATAATAATTGGAATCCTCATAGGGCTAGACAGTGTTTACCTCCATCTCAATGATGTGCGCTATCATATCTTGTGCTGGCTTAAGCCCATCCCGTAGAAACTTCCCAATTACTTCATCCATGCTCCTTCTGAGTATAGGAAACTGCTGCAGCTCATTGCAAAGGCAATGGTGGCTCATCTACAGCAGAACAGAAGTTAGCAAGAGAAGTAAAATATCGAAAGTTGAAAGTTATTTAACCTTATGTGCAAATTTAACCAAATAGATGCTTAAATTTCAGTTTCCAAGATTTTACAGCTCGAAAAACATACCTTAACCAGTTCCTCATATATGAAATCTGCACACTGAAGACTTGGATCAAGCAATCTGCTGATTTGCCTGCGTACAAGGACTTCAAATGGCACCTGATAAATTTTTAGCACAAGGAATTATTATCAGCTGGATTGACCAGTATCCAAACCATCTACATAATAACACAATTCTTACACGAAGGGCACAAGTGCATCATACCTCAGGTACAAACAAAGCACTCCTAGGACCAGTTGCATTTTGTATAGCCATGCGGATATCTTCATCAGTGACATCCTCGCAAGGGTCAACACCCTATAAAAGACATATCTTAGATCTTAATGATAATGGATATGATGAATGCTATGATGTAGCATAATGGAAGATTCAGCAACAAAATTACAAACCTCTAAGCTTTTGACAAAGATAGATTGAAAAATATAGTGAATTCTTGCTCCACCAGAAAGCTCGATTGTTGATATATCTTCGTTTTTTCCTTCTACCATAGACGAGAAAGCTGCAGCACACACACGTTATTTACATTTACAAATAATGACATAGAGAACCAGGAAGGTCATGGTTCAGTTATTACCATCACAGTATTTAGCTAGAATGTTCAAAAGCTTAGCACCTTGCCCAGCCTGCAATGACGAAACATAGGGATTTATCATCAAGGCAAAGACCAAAAGAATTAACAGAAGCAAGATTAAGCCGCCAGATTTTACTAGCTGCTAACCAAATCTACTCGTACAAATGTTAGCAAAAGGTGTATGTTTCTTATCACTTTGACCAAATAAATTTAATTCACCAGACCTTGGACTCGACTGGGTCACCATAAAAGGCATGCTCCTTAGCAATAGCTGTCAATTGAGAACTTATGCGTGCCTTCAGTCCAGGCAGAATAGTTCTTATATGTTGGACCAAGATCTGAAACCATATAGATGCATTTTTAGTTAAATCACAGCATAAATCTGAAAGTCATATAACATGGGCTACAACAGACATCACATCCGCTTCAACAAAATACCTGGTTTAGCTTCTTTGCTAACTGTGGTATCCCACAGTGCTTAGCAAGACCATTGTATGCCTGCAAGGAGTTACATTTCAGAACGATAACAGAAAACTGAAGAAACAATGAACTACACTGCAGCATACCGGATGAGTACGGAAGAAACTTTCTTCTCGGGCCAGAGCCTGCTTGACACTGACATCTGAATTGATATCCTACATCATTTAGCACAATATACATTAGAAAGCTAAATAACTTTTTGTATCACCAAAGACGGTGCTGTGCAATAACATTATATGTTCAAGACATTCCTATGATTAATACTTACTAGCACAGCATTCTGAAAAATGATCTTTGATACATATATAAATATGTGTTAAGTTCGCCAATTTTTTCTACATCAGGTGTTAAGTTCACCTAAAGTTAGTTAGGGTTGTTAACAACTATTTATCGAACAGGCAACAGTCCGCAATGACACAAAATTAGTAAATTACTTCATCTGAAATTCTTTGTTATTATACAGAAAGAGAACAGCAACCACAAAGTTAGGCCACTACCAAACTTGCAAAAGAAAGCGATGTCATGAGGATATTAAGTTATTGGTGCATAATCCTTAAACTAAGCAAACATGCTGCAAACTAAAGTACCTGCTGGCTGCGGTTTACGACGCCAACATAACCAAGTCGTAATGGGATGACATTCCCCAGCAAAAAATTACGGGCATCAGTGCCCCTGTCCATTATGTCCAACTGGAAGGAAACAGAAGAGCAGTACACATCAGAAGTGGGGTGACATTTAAAGGATGTTACTTTCTTTTTATACAATGACAGTATATTTTAAGGTTCAGGGGCAAACCTTCGTGATAACACCAATTGTTCGAGAACCTACACAAACAAAGAATCCGCCAAGTAAGGTTTGCGTCTTAATAGAAATGGTCTATCGAACTAAACAAATGACTTCGAGAGGCATACATACCATCAGGATCAGCTTGCCGAGCCATTTGAAGAGCATCAGAGTTCGCTAAATCTGCATTTGCTGGAGAAACAGCCAATATGATGCATGTCTTGTGCTTGATATATGACAATATCATTGTCCTTATTCTGGCCTCAATGTCAGTTGGTTGGTCTCCAACAGGCACCTTAGTAATTCCAGGCAGATCGACCAAAGTGATGTTGAGAACATTTGGCGAATAGATCTTCAGACGTATCTGTCTATCTGAGACGCCCTTGTTACCGCCAGCCTCCCTGTCCGTTTCTGCCTGCATCGATGTTGAGTTTATCATTAACAGGTCTTATCACTATTCTAGTTAAAACCAAGTCAGTGCACTACACAATTCTCTGCCCCAGATTATAATTCGTCGCCAAACTAACTTTCCAGCACTTCTTTCAAACAAACACTAGAGTAATTGGATGGTATCAGCCGTTGGATCAACGTCACTGAATATACACAGCAATAATAAAATTTCCAAACAATACTATCATTCGAGGATACCGTTAAGACGTTCAATGTTCAAACCAACAATATACCCCAGAATGCAGCAATACATAAAAGGCACTACGTAAATCCAAAAGAGGGCAAACCAGAGGCCACAATCACTCAAACTAAAATCGCCCCAGAAAGCAGCATGGACCTAACATCAGCACAACCAAATCATGATACGGTGCTAAATAACTGGAATTACCACAATGCCTACCCAAAAGCATCACCTCCCGACCCAAAAATCCTGGTAAGGCAGCAACAGCTGTGCTATATAGCATAATAATATACTCATCAAAAACTGCCACCAGCTTGGGTATGATTCGTCCAAACAACCAGCAGCACCGCAACTACACAATCGTCTGCACCCCCGGTAATTAATCGGCCGCAATGCAGTACTATAGCTACCATGCCCGCGAGCACGCCAACCGCGTGACCCAATCAACCTAGCTACCATCGGGTCCCCGTTCCATCTGCGGGGACGGACAGATTAACAGGAAGGAGGGGGCGCGGACCTGGATCTCGCGTCGGATGTCGGGGAACTCGTAGAAGCGGCGGCCAGGGTGGTGCAGGAACTCGCCCCACTCGTCCCTCTCGGCGTCGGCGGGGCGGCGCGGCTGGTGCACGAGCTGGAGCACGAGCGGGCGGCGCGTGCAGATGTCGGAGCCGCGCGGGAGGAAGTCGCGGCCGACGAGCGCCTCGAGGACGCTCGACTTGCCGCTGCTCTGGCTGCCGACGACGGCCACCTGCGGCAGGTCGATGGTGGAGCTGCTCCCCAGCTGCGAGAAGATGTCCTGCAGCTTGTTGACGATCGGGATCACCGAGGAGCCCACCACCGCGGCGGCCTCGGCC
>NC_041385.1:733214108-733225355 GCF_002162155.2 Triticum dicoccoides
GCCTCTAGGGTTTTGGGGCGGGAGGGAGGGGGGAGGGGAATCCCTAGATCGAGAGGGGGAGGGAGGGGGAGCTCGGCGGCGTCCGATTTGGTTCCCCTCTCTCTGTCTCTGTATTTTTTCTGTGGGGCTGCGGATTCGAATCGGGAGGTGTCGAGGGGGGTATCCCCGTATTGGGGGAAGGAGAGGAGAGGGGATGCGTGCGGGCGGGCGGGCGAATTGACCTTTATAGCCCCCGTCTTCTTGGCTTAGGGAGCAAGAAGAACGTGGTTTGTTCTCGGGCATCCGATCGGGCCGATGGAATGATGGATCATCCATCCGTCTTGGTCGTGCTCTTGCCGTTTACCTCGCCGTCAGTCCTGCGCTTTTGCTTGCTGAAGAAGATACCGGGAACTAGGGTAGCTGTTTTGGTTCAGATAAGTCAGTGAGCACCGTTCTCGGGAGTAGTTTTAATCGCCAACAAAGTTATGTAGGAGTAATTTGATTAACTGGATAATTATATACATGTAGTATATCTCTTTGTGCAAGTCATATTACTTAATTGTTCACATGTCCTGACATGCAAGAACGATGTGTAGCTCGTCGTTGTCATCTACCATCTCAAGAAAAAAAGGGTTTGTTGTGCGTACTAGTACAATTTTTTACATGTCTGGCACACAAGTTTGATAGAACGTGTGGTCATGATCTCATGGATGAAGTCGTTACCATGTTGTAAAAGATCAGCATCATCCGTCTACTAGTGTTGGCCAATTACGTGGATCAAAGGAGGAGTCTGCCAGACCACCTGCGAAGGGTGAGTCACATTTCTTTGCGCGGCCGGTCTCGCCGTTGAAGCCGACCCGCACCCTGGCCGGCGACAGCAACGTCCTCATGGGCGCGCGCACGAGCTAGGGACGGTGCTACATGCGCCATCGCCGCCGTCCAGGCAAAAGGGGCGGCTAGATGGACGGTCCACGAGAGTCCAGCGCGCCCTTCTTATTACTGCTCCTGGAGACCTGGAGTACGTGACGGCGATGGTGCAGCGGCGTGCGGCCATTGACTGCGTACGGCCCGCCACCAGAACGACCCTGCTGATGGCGACCTCTTCGTGGCGCCCACCAGTGCCGAGACACCATTTTTCCTCTTCATTTCTTTCCTTGTTTGATTTGATGAGGTTACAGTTGCATTGTGTATTGAACAATCGAGAGAAGTGATCATTGAGGACGCTGAAGCTGGAGCTGGCTGGCACGATCGATTCCCAGATCACGCACCGCTTGTCTCCCCGGCTGCAGGTTGTTGGGCCTCCGAGCGCGGTACTGGGCTGGACGTACAATCCAAACCCATGACTGATTGAGACCACCCTTGTCTTATTATGAGGATCTATTTCTCGCCTGCTGCAAGACGTAATTATGTCTCCCCTCCTGGGGCGCGGCACTACTACGTCGACACGCTTTGATTGCAAATTTTTGTAGTTAGCTTACGAAGCTGACCGCTTGGTCTCGACGCACTATTGTAGGTGCCTGACGACTTGTCCTCCTCGTGGCTTTCTTTATTGTTTTTCCTTCAGGTTTTTTGGTTTTGTTTTTTTATTTTCATCGGTTTTCTTCAGTTTTTTTTCATACACATTGTGTATTTTTCGTATACATTAGGAACATTTTTTATACACAAATTAATTTTTGAAACACATGATGATGTTTTGGTGTCTACTTTTTCATGCATATTGTACATATTTTTACATATATTAAACAAATATACACATTTAAAAAATTTCAAATACAAGATTAAGATTCTTATAAATACATTTTTTTGAGGGGAGATATTCGAATACATGTTAAAGAAATTCAAATACAGACTGAAACATTTTTTTGAATGATACAAAACATTTTTTACATTGTGTAATTTTTTTAAATGTCACAAATACCTAAACATTTTTAAAATGTAACGTACAGTTTTTTAATGGTATATTTTTTTTGAAATTATACAATATTTCCCAAAAATGTCACGTACAGTCTTTTGAAACACAAGAACATTTTTAAAATGTCACATACTTTTTTTGAATTGTACAAACAATTTCTAAAAATTGAGCCACATTTTTTCCACTGCATGACCATTTTTTAAAATGTGTGGGTGAACACTTTTAAAAACTTAACTAAACTAATTTTGCGTAATATGAGTATTTAGTATTTTCCTTCAAAACATAAACAAAAGTACAGAAAAAAGGAAAAAAAAACACGTGTGTGATGACAGCTTGACAAACCCACATGGCTACTGGTCTGACCCACTACTAGCTCCTTGTAGGCGAGTCGAGATACTGTAGGAAGTGTGTCGAGATGAGTGAATAGACTATTTGCCAAATTTAAAGGACTTTTTTCCCATTTAAAATTCTTGGCAGGTTTTAGCTTTAGCTAGCAAATCAAATAACACACACACTACACATGCAATTCTAGAATATAGGCAGCGGGAAATAGAGACATTCCAAGTGATAGTAATGTGAAGAGTAGAGTTTATAGATACACCAGCATAATGCTGACACAGAAGATTTTGGACCGTGGTTCTGATAGGTGGCGTGATCACACGTCCATGTTGATGGAGGCTTCGATCTTAAAAGATTATGGTTGCGAGATTTCACGGAGTAATCGAGTCCACGAAGAGCTCACACCCACGAAGGGTCCACAACGCAGCAGTCTTGCCTATCCCACCATGACTTATGCCCATGAATGACTAGTTTCACTCAGGGTAGATCTTCAAAAAGTATGCGATCTAGAAGCCAGCCACCTGGCTTTCGCCTCAATTTTTTGTGCCTCGGCCTTCCTGATGACAACGTCGTGTAACTCCTCATCGAGCAACTCCATGTTCTTCAACATCGCTTCTAGATCGATCTCATCTTTCTTGCTCGACTTCGATGAAGAGTCCCTCTATGTTGCCATGGCGGCGCTTAGGTTTATCACAAATTCAACATTGCAAAAAGCTTTTTTTTTTGCTTTTTTATGCAATATGGCCGGTATGTCACTAATTGAGCATTGGATGAGAATTTGCAAGCAATAGACAACAACATTAATATAAATGCAAATTTGTGCAAATAAAGTATTGGGACAAATAAAATGCAATTTTTTTACACGAATAAAACATTAATATATTGGGCAACACGCACATGACGTAGATATCAGTAGCACAATTAGAACTTAGCACAACATAGCAAGAAATAGATCAAGTGCACAGTAGACACAACACAACATAGATCAACCCTAACACACAACGGGACCAACACACAACACCGAACACGACGTGGCCCTACACCACCAAGTTCACTCGGGGCACCCGTTCACTCCTCATCCTCGATGATTGTAGGGGGGGGGTGTTCATGCCGTTGGCGGTGGGGAAGATGTTCTCAAAATTAGAGAAGATGTTATAGGTGGTGAAGGCGATGAACTCGCACCCACATCAAAAGACTTAGCTAAGGAGGAAGAAGGCACCAAAGGGGTTGGTGAAGTGAGCAAGGAGCCCAATCACAAGGGATCCGTTGCCACGAACCTCTTTAACGCGGAACATCACTGGAGAGCTTGTGGGAGGTGGAGGTAGACGGCCCCAATGAAGTTTGCCAACTCCCTTTGACCCCCTCCACCTTGAGATCGCCCACACCCCGATGGTGTTCTCCATGAAGACCCTAGCGACGTACTACGAGCGTGTTTGGTTTGTATCCTCCACAACGTGCCTGAGAAAACTGAGTGCCTGGACCCTGCCTAGGAAAGTGCTACTTTTTGCCTGGCCAGGCTAGTGTTGTTTAGTTTGTACCATGCCTGGTCAGAGTATTAAAATATGTCACATCATGTTTACCTCTTTCTATTTGGATGGAACCAGCCATTTGCATGCCAGGCAGCAGTCCAGGCATCCAATTCCGGTCACCTGGGCCAGGCTAATGACCTGCTCAGATTTTGAACCAGGGTAATGACATTCTGAGATTCCCTAGGCCAGGCTAGGGTCAAATCATTGGGGATACAAACCAAATAGATCCCAGGCAGGTTCCCGACCAGGCAAATTTTACCCGCGGCTGCAACCAAACATGCCCTACCTCTCCGGTACGGTGGCCAACACACGATGGGTTGGACCATTGAACTTCATCTTGTCTTGGGCGAAATTGGCTTTTGCTTTAGCTTTTGGTGAAGAAGAAGGGGCGCAGATGGATGTCAGATTGAGTGGAGATGAAGAGGCAGACGAGAGGTGTTTAAATAGCCATGGTGCGCCATTTCACTACGTTCATCATGGCACTGCCCTTCCCTGATAATGAAAAAGAGAAGCCACTAGTGAAACCTATGGCCCCTAGGTCTCTTTTTCATTATAGCAAATAATACGGTGGGTGAACAAATTACTGTCGAGCAATTGATAGAAGAGCACATAGTTATGACGATATCTAAGGCAATGATCATGAACATAGGCGTCACGTCCGTCTCAAGTAGACCGAAACAATTCTGCATCTACTACTATTACTCCACACATCGACCGACTCCTGCTTGCATCTAGAGTATTAAGTTCATAAAGAATAGAGTAACACATTAAGTAAGATGATATGATGTAGAGGAATTAACTCAAGCAATATGATGAAAACCCCATTTTTTATCCTTGATGGCAACAATACAATACATGCCTTGCTGCCCCTACTATCACTGGGAAGACATCGCAAGAATGAACCCAAAGCTAAGCACTTCTCCATTCTAAGAAAAACCAATCTAGTAGGCCAAACTAAACCAATATTCGAAGAGACTTGCAAAGATATCAAATCATGCATATAAGATTTCAGAGAAGACTCAAATAATATTCATAGATAATCTGATCATAAATCTACAATTCATCGGATCTCGGCAAACACACTGCAAAAGAATATTACATCGAGTAGATCTCCAAGAACATCGAGGAGAACATGGTATTGAGAATCAAAGAGAGAGAAGAAGCCATCTAGCTAGTAGCTATGGACCCGTAGGTCTGTGGTAAACTACCCACGCTTCATCAGAAGGGCAATGGTGTCAATGTAGAAGCCCTCCGTGATCAAATCCCCCTCTGACAGGACGCCGGAAAAGGCCCCTAGATGGGATCTCACGTGTACAGAAGGTTGCGGCAGTGGAAAAGTGTTTTCGTGGCTCCCCCTGATGGTTTTGGGGTATAAGAGTATATATGGGCGAAAGAATTAGGTCAGGAGATCTCCGAGGGGCCCACAAGGTAGGGGGTGCGCCCTACTGTTGGGGAACGTAGCAGAAATTCAAAATTTTCCTACGCGTCACCAAGATCTATCTATGGAGAAACCAGCTACGAGTAGAAGGAGAGTGCATCTACATACCCTTGTAGATCGCTAAGCGGAAGCGTTCAAGTGAACGGGGTTGATGGAGTCGTACTCGTCGTGATTCAAATCACCGATGATCAAGTGCCGAACGCACGGCACCTCCACGTTCAACACACGTACAGCCCGGTGACGTCTCCCACGCCTTGATCCAGCAAGGAGAGAGGGAGAGGTTGAGGAAGACTCCATCCAACAGCAGCACAACGGCGTGGTGGTGGTGGAGGAGCGTGGCAATCCCGCAGGGCTTCGCCAAGCACCATGGGAGAGGAGGAGTAGGGAGAGAGGTAGGGCTGCACCAAGAGGGAGAGAACTCATCTGTATGGCAGCCCCAAACCTCATCTATATATAGGGGGAAGGGGGGGCTGCGCCCCCTTTAGGGTTTCCCACCCCCAAGGGGTGTGGCCAGCCCTAGATGGCAAAGGGGAGGCGGCCAAGGGGGGAGAGGAGAGGGAGGCGCACCAATATGGGCCTTAAGGCCCATCTGGACTAGGGTTTGCCCCCTCCCAATCTCCCTTGCGCCTTGCACCCATGTGGGGGGCGCACCAGCCCTCCTAGGGGCTGGTCCCCTCCCACACTTGGCCCACGCAACCTTCTGGGGCAGGTGGCCCCACTTGGTGGACCCCCGGGACCCTCCCGGTGGTCCCGGTACAATACCGATATCGCCCGAAACTTTTCCGGTGACCAAAACAGGACTTCCCATATATAAATCTTTACCTCCGGACCATTCCGGAACTCCTCGTGACGTCCGGGATCTCATCCGGGACTCCGAACAACATTCGGTAACCACATACAAGCTTCCTTTATAACCCTAGCGTCATCGAACCTTAAGTGTGTAGACCCTACGGGTTCGGGAGACATGTAGACATGACCGAGACGTTCTCCGGTCAATAACCAACAGCGGGATCTGGATACCCATGATGGCTCCCACATGTTCCACGATGATCTCATCGGATGAACCACGATGTCAAGGACTTAATCATTCCCGTATTCAATTCCCTTTGTCTATCGGTATGTTACTCGCCCGAGATTCGATCGTCGGTATACCGATACCTTGTTCAATCTCGTTACCGGCAAGTCTCTTTACTCGTTCCGTAACACATCATCCCGTGATCAACCCCTTGGTCACATTGTGCACATTATGATGATGTCCTACCGAGTGGGCCCAGAGATACCTCTCCGTTTACACGGAGTGACAAATCCCAGTCTCGATTCGTGCCAACCCAACAGATACTTTCGGAGATACCTGTAATGCACCTTTATAGCCACCCAGTTACGTTGTGACGTTTGGTACACCCAAAGCATTCCTACGGTATCCGGGAGTTGCACAATCTCATGGTCTAAGGAAAAGATACTTGACATTAGAAAAGCTTTAGCATACGAACTACACGATCTTTGTGCTAGGCTTAGGATTGGGTCTTGTCCATCACATCATTCTCCTAATGATGTGATCCCGTTATCAACGACATCCAATGTCCATAGCCAGGAAACCATGACTATCTGTTGATCACAACGAGCTAGTCAACTAGAGGCTCACTAGGGACATATTGTGGTCAATGTATTCACACGTGTATTACGATTTCCGGATAATACAGTTATAGCATGAATAAAAGACTATTATCATGAACAAAGAAATATAATAATAACACTTTTATTATTGCCTCTAGGGCATATTTCCAACAGTCTCCCACTTGCACTAGAGTCAATAATCTAGTTCACATCACCATGTGATTAACACTGACAGGTCACATCACCATGTGACCAACATCCAAAGAGTTTACTAGTGTCACTAAACTAGTTCACATCATCATGTGATCAAGACTCAATGAGATCTGGGGTTTGGTCATGTTCTGCTTGTGAGAGAGGTTTTAGTCAACGGGTCTGAACCTTTCAGATCCGTGTGTGCTTTACAAATCTCTATGTCATCTCCTAGATGTTGCTCCCACGTTCTATTTGGAGCTATTCCAAATAACTGTTCTACTTGGAGCTATTCTAAATTGTTGCTCCATTATACGTATCCGGTATCTCTACTCAGAGCTATCCGGATAGGTGTTAAGCTTGCATCGACGTAACCCTTTACGACGAACTCTTTTACCACCTCCATAATCGAGAAAATTCCTTAGTCCACTAGTTACTAAGGATAACTTTGACCGCTGTCCTGTGATCCATTCATGGATCACTCTTGTACCCCTTGACTGACTCATGGCAAGGCACACTTCAGGTGCGGTACACAGCATAGCATACTGAAGAGCCTACGTTTTAAGCATAGGGGACGACCTTCGTCCTTTCTCTCTATTCTGCCGTGGTCGAGCTTTAAGTCTTAACTTCGTACCTTACAACTCAGGCAAGAACTCCTTTGACTGGTCCATCTTGAACACCTTCAAGATCATGTCAAGGTATGTGCTAATTTGAAAGTACTATTAAGCGTTTTGATCTATCCTTATAGATCTTGATGCTCAATGTTCAAGTAGCTTAATCCAGGTTTTCTATTGAAAAACACCTTTCAAATAACCCTATATGCTTTCTAGAAATTCTACATCATCTCTGATCATCAATATGTCAACAACATATACTCATCAGAAATTCTATAGTGCTCCCACTCACTTCTTTGGAAATACAAGTTTCTCATAAACTTTGTATAAATCCAAAATCTTTGATCATCTCATCAAAGCGTACATTCCAACTCCGAGATGCTTACTCCAGTCCTTAGAAGGATCGCTGGAGCTAGCATACCTTTTAGCATCCTTAGGATCGACAAAACTTTTCTGATTGTATTGCATACAACCTTTCCTTACGAAAACTAGTAAGGAAACTTGTCTTGACATCCATCTGCCAGATTTCATAAATGCAGCTAATGCTAACATGATTCCGACGGACTTTAAGCATCGCTACGAGTGAGAAAATCTCATCGTAGTCAACTCCTTGAACTTGTCGGAAAACACTTCGCCACAAGTCAAGCTTCATAGATGGTGACATTACCATCCACGTCCGTCTTCTTCTTAAAAGATCCATTTATCTCAATGGATTGCCGATCATCGGGCAAGTCCATCAAAGTCCATGCTTTGTTCTGATATATGGATACTATCTCGGATTTCATGGCTTCTAACCATTTGTCGGAATTCGGGCCCACCATCGCTTCTCCATAGCTCGTAGGTTCATTGTTGTCTAGCAACATGACCTTCAAGACAGGATCACCTTACCACTCCGAAGTAGTACGTGTCCTTGTCGTCCTACGAGGTTCGGTAGTGACTTGATCCGAAGCTTCATGATCACTATCATAAGCTTCCACTTCAATTGGTGTAGGTGCCACAGGAACAACTTCCTGTGCCCTGCCACACACTAGTTGAAGAGATGGTTCAATAACCTCATCAAGTTTCCACCATCCTCCCACTCAATTCTTTCGAGAGAAACTTTTCCTCGAGAAAGGACCTGATTCTCGAAACAATCCATATTGCTTTCGGATCTGAATTAGGAGGTATACCCAACTGTTTTGGGTTTCCTATGAAGATGCATTTTATCCGCTTTGGGTTCGAGCTTATCAACTTGAAACTTTTTCATATAAGCGTCGCAGCCCCAAACTTTTAAGAAACGACAACTTAGGTTTCTCTAAACCATAATTCATACGGTGTCATCTCATCGGAATTACGTGGTGCCCTATTTAAAGTGAATGTGGTTGTCTCTAATGCCTAACCCATGAACGATAGTGGTAATTCGATAAGAGACATCATGGTACGCACCATATCCAATAGGGTGCAACTATGATGTTCGGACACACCATCACACTATGGTGTTCCAGGCGGTATTAATTGTGAAACATTTTCCACAATGTCTTAATTGTGTGCCAAAACTCGTAACTCAGATATTCATCTCTATGATCGTATCATAGACATTTTATCCTCTTGTCACAATGATCTTCTACTTCACTCTGAAATTACTTGAACCATTCAATAATTCAGACTTGTGTTTCATCAAGTAAATATTCTCAACATCTACTCGAATCATCTGTGAAGTAAGAACATAACAATATTCACTGCATGCCTCAGCACTTATTGGACTGCACACATCAAAATGTGTTACTTCCAACAAGTTGCTATCTTGTTCCATCTTATTGAAACCGAGGCTTTTCAGTCATCTTGCCTATGTGGTATGATTTGCATATCTCAAGTGATTCAAAATCAAGTGAGTTCAAACGGTCCATTTGCATGGAGTTTCTTCATGCATATATACCAATAGACATGGTTCGCATGTCTCAAACTTTTCAAAAACGAGTGAGTCCAAAGATCCATCAACATGGAGCTTCTTCATGCATTTTATACCAATATGACTTACATGGCAGTGCCACAAGCAAGTGGTACTATCATTACTATCTTATATCTTTTGGCATGAAAATGTGTATCACTACGATCAAGATTCAATAAACCATTCCTATAGGTGCAAGAGCACTTATTCAGGTTTAATACTAATCTTGATGGTAGAGGGAGCGTGCGATGTCAGATCACATCAAACTTGGAAACACTTCCAACACATATCGTCAGCTCACCTTTAGCTAGTCTCCGTTTCATTCCGTAGCTTTTATTTCGAGTTACTAACACTTAGCAACCGAACCGGTATCTAATACCCTGGTGCTACTAGGAGTACTAGTAAAGTACACATTAACATAATGTATATCCAATATACTTCTATCGACCTTGCCAGCCTTCTCATCCACCAAGTATCTAGGGTAATCTTGCTCCAGTGGTTGTTCCCCTTATTACAGAAGCACTTAGTCTCGGGTTTGGGTTCAATCTCGGGTTTCTTCATTGGTGCAGCAGCTGATTTGCCGTTTCATGAAGTATCCCTTTGTTCCCTTGCCCTTCTTGAAACTAGTGGTTTCATCAACCATCAACAATTGATGCTCCTTCTTGATTTCTACTTTCGCGATGTCAAACAACGTGAATACCTCAAGGATCATCATCTCTATCCTTGATATGTTATAGTTCATCACGAAGCTCTAGCAGCTTGGTGGCAATGACTTTTGGGGAAACGTCACTATCTCATCTGGAAGATCAACTCCCACTCGATTCAAGTGATTGTTGCACTCAGACAATTTGAGCACAAGCTCAACGATTGAGCTTTTCTCCCTTAGTTTGCAGGCTAAGAAAATCGTCGGAGGTTTTATACCTCTTGACATGGGCACGAGCCTGAAATCCCAATTTCAGCCCTCGAAACATCTCATATGTTCCGCGATGTTTCGAAAAACGTCTTTGGTGCCTCTACTTAAACCATTTAACTGAACTATCACGTAGTTATCAAAACGTGTATGTCCGATGTTCGCAACATCCACAAACGACGTTTGGGGTTCAACACACTAAGCGGTGCATTAAGGACATAAGCTTTCTACTGATCGCATAATCGCTACTATCAACTTTCAACTATATTTTCTCTAGGAACATATCTAAAATAGTAGAACTAAAGCGTGAGCTACGACATAATTTGCAAAAAGGTCTTTTGACTATGTTCAAGATAATTAAGTTCATCTTATGAACTCCCACTTAGATAGACATCCCTCTGGTCATCTAAGTGATCACATGATCCGAGTCAACTAGGCCGTGTCCGATCATCACGTGAGACGGACTAGTTAACGTCGGTGAACATCTTCATGTTGATCGTATCTACTATACGACTCATGCTCGACCTTTCGGTCTCCGTGTTCCGAGGCCATGTCTGCACATGCTAGGCTCGTCAAGTTAACCCTAAGTGTTTTCGCTGTGTAAAACTGTCTTACACCCGTTGTATGTGAACGTAAGAATCCATCACACCCGATCATCACGTGGTGCTTAGAAGCGACGAACTGTAGCAACGGTGCACAGTTAGGGGAGAACACTTCTTGAAATTTTGTAAGGGATCATCTTATTTACTACCGTCGTCCTAAGTAAACAAGATGCATAATCATAATAAACATCACA